>NC_084638.1:27625340-27632840 GCF_033978795.1 Nerophis ophidion | reverse complement strand
TCATTCGGGCACTGTAACATTACGCACAGTTTGAACAGCAACACTGTGTTTGAATATAGGAAAATACAACACTGTACTTTCATGGAGGGTGGAACAACGAAATCACATTTTCATTAAGAACCAACATTAGGAAGAGAAAATAGCCTAGTCCCAGTCCTAACTCCAGGAGTGGGGCTTAGTTCGAGAACAGGAAAGAAAAAAAAATTCTAGCAACGCCCATATACATATTACGACATACAACTAGAGACTTGCAACAAGGGAAAAGTGATTATTTGGCGTACCACTAGATGGAGCCTGCGTACCCCTAGTGGTACACGTACCACTGTTTAAGAATAACTGCCCAAAACATTATATTTCTTGTGTTGTGGTTCTTATTTGTGTGCTTCTGACCCTATCACAAAGTGGTATGCCACCCGGACGCCTACATGGGGAGCTGTTCAGGACTCGTCCAATCGGGGGAAGACCCAGGACACGGTGGGGAGACTATGTCTACCAGCTGGCTTAGGAACGCCTCAGGATCCTCCGGGAAGAGCTGGACCTAGTAGATTAGGAGAGGAAAGTCTGGAATTCTCTGCTTAGGCTGCTGTACCCGCGACCCAACCTCTGGATAGTAGGTGACCCTGTCATTTTGTTGACTGAGGAAATGATCACACTCACCAACACAGTCCATCCATCCATTGTCTACCGCTTATCCCTTTTGGGGTGGCGGGGGGTGCTGGAGCCTATCTCAGCTGCATTCGAGCGGAAGGCGGGGTACACCCTGGACAAATCGCCACCTCATCATAGTGACAAAATAGGTTGAACTTATGTATAATTGATCACCAATAGCTGTGAACCCCCACCCCTCTAAAAATATATACAGTATATTTAAATTTGACAGATCTGTCCCTCGAAAGCCTGGAAAAAATATCAATAAAGTACTAGAACTTTTTTATTTTAATAAATGTATTCTTTCTTTCTATTCTAGGAAGAAAAAAATAGAAATACATACTAATAATAATGATTTTAAAGCAAATTATCCATCAAATTGTGCAATGTAAAAGTAGCAATAGATTTCAAGGTAAAACTGTAAAATTGAGTGTGATTTTTACAACATTTTTCTCTAAATGGAAAAAACTAAACAATTTTTTTCTACTGTGATAAACTGTGATGCCGTTTTGGCATTTACAGTAATACACCGAAAATTCTACAGTTGTTAATTTGCAGTAAAAAAATAAAAATAAAAAACTAACAAACTGGGAGTTCAGGTGCCCAAATTTTACTGTAAAATGGCATTTTTTTTTTTAAATATATAGGAAAAAACACTAATGTAAATTTTACAGTAAAATGCTGGCAACTGAGCAGCATTTTTTGAACCACAAAAACAGCAGTACCGTTTTTTTTCCCAATTACAGTAATTAAATCAAAATTAAAATTACATTTTAAGGTGAAATTATTAAAACTTACCATATTTAAAAAAAAAAATCTAATAAAATGCATTACAAAATTGTGTAATAAGAGTCAGAGTTACCACTGACAGTTTGTTTGTGTTTTAGTTTCTCCTCCGTGTGTTTAGTATTTCCTGTCCTTAGTTCCTGTCTAGTGCTCTTATTTTTGGTTCAGCTTCCTGTTTGTCTCCCTGTGTCCTGTTTTCACTCAGCTGCGGCTGATTGGCATCTGGTCACACCTGTTGTCAATCAGCCCGCTCCTATTTTACCTGCTTTGTTCCTATAGTCAGCGCTGGATCACTGTATTGTCATTCGGACTTGTCGTTGCCATATGTTGCTCTTGTCGTGTCTGTGATTCTTTTCAGCTATTACCTGTCGTGTTACATTTTGTCCTGGTCGTCGTAGCGGTAAGCTGTTCTTGTTAGCCGTTGGTTATTTCCAGTTTTTCCGTTTGCTATCCACTAGCTTCCATGCTAAAGTTCCTTTTTGTTTTCTAGCTTCCAGTGCTAGCTCCCTTGGTTTGTTATTCCGCCCACGTTCGTGCTTTTTGTTTGTTCTTGTTCTATTATTTAAACTAAATCATGTTTTCCCTGCCTCCTCCTCTGCATCATGGAGTTCGTCATCCAATAACTCCGACAGAAGCGGCCCTCAGTGAAAACGACTCTGACACTTCTGGTATACTAAATATAAGCCGCACCAATTAATTCCAATTTTATTTTGTGCAAACATCAGTCTGCGATGAGGTGGTGACTTTTCCAGGGTGTACCCCGCCTTCCGCCCGATTCTAGCTGAGATAGGCGCCAACGCCCCCCGCAACCCCAAAAGGGAATAAGCGGTAGAAAATGGATGGATGGATGGACAAACATCAGTGGCACAAATCTATAAGGTGTACATATTGAGCCATGAACTATTTATTGTGTTCATTCACAAATGTACAGTCGCCTACCGGAGAAGACATTGGGCGTCTTCAGTTAGTCGTGGTGGATTCCCGTTCTCTACGACGGCTGTTTCCTTTTCCCCTTTGGCTTCGGAGGCCGCGGCTTGTGCATTTTGTGGTTTCTTCTCCATGGCGAGGGTGAGTCCACAACGTGCTAAATGGCCGACTGAATGATCAGGTCACGGCGTTTGATTTAATGGGAACAATTTCATGTGTCCACCTTCAATCAATCAATCAATGTTTACTTATATAGCCCTAAATCACTAGTGTCTCAAAGGGCTGCACAGACCACTACGACATCCTCGGTAGGCCCACATAAGGGCAAGGAAAACTCACACCCAGTGGGACGTCGGTGACAATGATGACTATGAGAACCTTGGAGAGGAGGAAAGCAATGGATGTCGAGCGGGTCCAACATGATACTGTGAAAGTTCAATCCATAATGGATCCAACACAGTCGCGAGAGTCCAGTCCAAAGCGGATCCAACACAGCAGCGAGAGTCCCGTTCACAGCGGAGCCAGCAGGAAACCATCCCAAGCGGAGGCGGATCAGCAGCGCAGAGATGTCCCCAGCCGATACACAGGCAAGCAGTACATGGCCACCGGATCGGACCGGACCCCCTCCACAAGGGAGAGTGGGACATAGAAGAAAAAGAAAAGAAACGGCAGATCAACTGGTCTAAAAAGGGAGTCTATTTAAAGGCTAGAGTATACAAATGAGTTTTAAGGTGAGACTTAAATGCTTCTACTGAGGTAGCATCTCGAACTTTTACCGGGAGGGCATTCCAGAGTACTGGAGCCCGAAATGAAAACGCTCTATAGCCCGCAGACTTTTTTTGGGCTTTGGGAATCACTAATAAGCCGGAGTCCTTTGAACGCACCTTGTGCCGTTGGCAATCGTATCGGTCCGATGTGACGAGACTGAAATGATCAAACCCGGAAAAAATCCATAAATTACCCTCAAAAGTGCATGACAATACATTAAATCATCAACAGTAGCCAGGAAGTTAATTAGTATCTGTCCAAAAAAATAATGTTGAAAAGTCACATCATAACTGTAATCTATAGCTGTGTTTACTGTCTGTAGGGAGTTGGGAAAAGTTGCCCTCTTGTTTCTTTCCCTTGCTTGCATTCTCAAACTGCAGCTTGGAGTCAGTGACTTTTTTTTAAGTGAACAAAATGAAGTGTCTTGGCAACGCCTATTTTGCTGTCAGCTAGTCTTTTGTTTACGAACTTAAGCATTCACCGCCTCTTTGTCTTAGTGAATTCATTGTTTCAGCCCCCCGGTGTGTTTGCCTACGTGCCCTGCTGGAGTCCAGTAAAGACTACATTTATTTCTTGTGACAGTTCCCGGGGACCCTGCTCTGGCAATTTCTCATTTACAGTATGTATTGTAAATTCATGGCTGGATTTTGCTTGTGCAATCACAAAGGCTGAGGCCCGAAAGTAGCTGAGTCTGCAAAGTTTAGAGCAGGGGTGTCCTTAAGACCCTTAAGACATCATGAGTTTGATAAGGAATCTGGCCTGCGAGGTGTTTCCAAGCAATTTAGAATATTTGACGATCAGATTGCTGCAAATGTGCTACCATTTTGTGGACATCATGGGTGAATCAGGTCAATGACCATCAATTGTGCTTTGAAGGCAATACTGCACTGCATGTACAACCCCCAAAACCATTGAAGTTGGCCCATTAAGTAAATGGTAAATAAAAAAAGAATACATCCATGCATCCATTTTCTACCGCTTATTCCCTTTTGGGGTCGCGGAGGGCGCTGGCGCCTATCTCAGCTACAATCGGGCGGAAGGCAGGGTACACCCTGGACAAGTCGCCACCTCATCGCAGGGCCAACACAGATAGACAGACAACATTCACACACTAGGGACAATTTAGTGTTGCTAATCAACCTATCCCCAGGTGCATGTCTTTGGAGGTGGGAGGAAGCCGGAGTACCCGGAAGGAACCCACGCATTCACGGGGAGAACATGCAAACTCCACACAGAAAGATCCCGAGCCTGGATTTGAACCCAGGACTGCAGGAACTTCGTATTGTGAGGCAGACGCACTAACCCCTCTGCCACCGTGAAGAATACAATGATTTGCAAATAATTTTCAACCTATATTTGATTGAATGGACTGCAAAGACAGGAAAGTTAAATATTAGCTCAAATTTTGCAACATGTTTCAAAAAAGCTGGCACAAGTGGCAAAAAAGACTGAGAAAGTTGAGGAATGCTCATCGAACACTTATTTGGAACATCCCACAAGGGAACAGGCTGATTGGCAACAGGTGGGTGCCATGATTGGGTAGAAAAGCAGCTTCACAAACAAGGATGTTTGTGAACAAATGTGTGAGCTAATTGCCCAACAAATTAAGAACAACATTTCTCGACGAGCTATTGCAAGGAATTTAGGGATTTCACCATCTACGGTGCGTATTATCATCAAAAGGTTTGGAGAATCTGGAAAAATCACTAGGAAAATACCCTGAAGAGAAGGCTTGTAGGGATGTAATAGACTCTGTGTTTTTTCCTTACTTAACGTACATGTGTGTGTGTGTGTATATATATACGCACATACACACATATATATACGTGTATATTTATACATGTATATATATTTATATATATATACATATATGTATGTTTCCATATGAGTTGGGAAATTGTATTAGATGTAAATATGAACGGAATACAATGATTTGCAAAACCTTTTCAACCCATATTCAATTGAATGCACTACAAAGATAAGATATTTGATGTTCAAACTTATAAACTTATTTTTTTTTTTGCAAATAATAATTAATTTCATGGCTTCAACATGTGCCAAAGTAGTTGGGAAAGGACATGTTCACCACTGTGTTACATCACCTTTTCTTTTAACAACACTCAATTAACGTTTGGGAACTGAGGAAACTAATTGTTGAAGCTTTGAAAGTGGAATTCTTTCCCATTCTTGTTTTATGTAGAGCTTCAGTCGTTCCACAGTCCGGGGTCTTGTTGTCGTATTTTACGCTTCATAATGCGCCACACCTTTTTTAATGGGAGACATGTCTGGACTGCAGGGGGGCCAGGAAAGTACCCGCACTCTTTTACTACGAAACCACGCTGTTGTAGCACGTGGCTTGGCGTTGTTTTGCTGAAATAAGCAGGGGCGTCCATGATAACGTTGCTTGGATGACAACATATGTTGCTCCAAAACCTGTATGGACCTTTCAGCATTAATGGTGCCTTCACAAATGTGTAAGTTACCCATGCCTTGGGCACTAATACACCCCCATACCATCACATATGCTGGCTTTTCAACTTTGCGCTATAACAATCCGGATAGTTATTTTCCTCTTTGTTCCGAAGGACACCACGTCCACAGTTTCCAAATATAATTTGAAATGTGGACTTGTCAGACCACAGAACACTTTTCCACTTTGCATCAGTCCATCTTAGATGAGCTCGGGCCCAGAGAAGCCGGCAGCGTTCCTTGGTGTTGTTGATAAATGGGTTTTGTTTTGCATAGCAGAGTTTTAACTTGCACTTACAGATGTAGCGACCAACTGTAGTTACTGACAGTGGTTTTATGAAGTGTTCCTGAGCCCATGTGGTGATGTCCTTTACACACTGATGTCAGTTTTTGATGCAGTACCGCCTAAGGGATCAACAGTCCGTAATATCATCGCTTACGTGCAGTGATTTCTCCAGATTCTCTGAAACTTTTGATGATTTTACGGACCGCAGATGGTAAAATCCCTAAATTCTTTGCAATAGCTCGGTGGGAAATGTTGTAAAACTGTTCGACTATTCGCTTACAAATTGGTGACCCTCACCCCATCCTTGTTTGTGAATTACTTAGCATTTCATGGAAGCTGTTTTTGTACCCAATCATGGCACCCACCTGTTCCCAATTAGCCTGCACACCTGTCGGATGTTCCAAATAAGTGTTTGGTGAGCATTCCTCAACTTTATCAGTATTAATTGATACCTTTCCCAACTTTTTGTCACGTTTTGCTGGCATCAAATTCTAAAGGTAATGATTATTTGCAACAAAAAAAAGTTTATCAATTTGAACATCAAATATGTTGTCTTTGTAGCATATTCAACTGAATATGGGTTGAATAGGATTTGCAAATCATTGTAAAATTTACATCTAACACAATTTCCCAACTCATATGGAAACAGGGTTTGTATATGTATAAATGTATGTACAATATATACATTTTTTGGGGCCGAATATGGCCCTCAAGTCAAAAAGTTTGGACACCCCTGGTATAGAGGGTTGCAGGTTCAGCACTGGTGGACCAAAAAGTGGACAAAAATGTGCAAACTGAAACTTAAATTTGACTTTTTTAGGTTCTGCCAAACCCATGTAAAAAGAAACTCAAATAGTAAATGCATGGATGTCCATCCCATACTTAAGTGCACCATTTTTTCAGGGGGCTGACGTCACACTTTTGTTATTTTTAACAAATTAAGTAACATTGATGACAACCTTTTTCCAAAACATAATATAGAATGTGAGACATAACAGGATAATGCATACATTTATCATTTGCTTTCAAAACAGTTACAACAAAGTGGGACCCCCAAAATTTATTGTGGGGACCCCATTTTTATGACTCGATGGTGTCCTTGGGACCCCATTTGTAACATTCCTAGCGCCAGCACTAATGGAGTATTGGTGCATGCAAAACAGCAGCGGGCGGCTGTGGCCTGCGGGCCGGTTCTAATACTAAACAAATATCGTCCTTGGGGCCTTGATTTTGACACATGGGCACTAGGTTATGTAGTTATGCAATAATATCAAGATTATTATCATTATTTTTTATTGTATTCTTACATGGGAAAAAACAGTAAAAATGTAAGTAAAAAGCATAAACAAGCTGAAATGTTGTAATTGATAAATAATAATAATCTACTTAGTCAGTAATAATACAAAGTTGTTACAATATCTATTTTTTCGTGTTTTGTACTTTATTTCCTGTTCAGTGCTCTTATTTTGTTGTACTTCCTGTTTGTTTCCACAGAGCACTGATTCTCGCGACTTGCCGTTGATCGGCAGCGGTCCACACCTGCTGCCAATCAACATGTGTCTATTTTTGTTGTCACTCAAGTACTCCTCAGTGCTGGAGGTTAAAACCATGTTGGG
>NC_084638.1:27537840-27620340 GCF_033978795.1 Nerophis ophidion | reverse complement strand
ATTTATACACTGAGTTGTTTTACACTGAATTTTTACACACAAAATTTTTCTACACTGAATTTAAAACATCACTTTTTTGCACCAAATTTTATATACACTGAATTATAATACATATTATATTAGGCACTGACTTTATAGTTTAGCACCTCCCTGTGTGCAATTTTTTGTATATCGTATAATATTTATTTCCTGTAAATAACACATTTAACATAAATTGTTCTCAGGACTGGGCTGTGCACCTTACCTCCTTTTGCACTATTCTTCTTTTCTTCCTCTGTTTTTTCATATTTTGTAGACTGTCGCTTTTAATCTCCATTCTATTATATTGGTAATATTATTTGTTTGTTGTGGTAACAACACACAAACGAAAAAGCAGTTAAAATGTAAAAAAACAACAACAATGTAATGACAAAAAAGCTGAAATTTTGATACTAATAACTAATAATAATATTACATTGTCAGTTATAACATAAAGTTGAACCTTAGTTTTGGATTTATATACTAGAAATGTCCCGGTTGTGTTTTTGTTATTTCTCGAAGTTTAGTGTTTTCCTCAGCTTTCCTTCTTATGTTTCCTTCCTATGAGTCCATTTATGTTCTTTTTTTTTTGCATTCTTGTTGCTCTTGTGTTGATTAGCCACACCTGCCTTCTGTTTATTGATTGGTGTCCTCACCTGTTGTGTCCACTAATCACTCTCCTTTATAGTCTGTTGTCTTGCAGCCTTTGTTGCTGGATCAACGCTCTTTTTTTCTTTTCTTTTTCCCCACTCTCGGTAGTTTTCTTGCCACACCAAAAGCATTTTTTGTGCTGTTCGCTTTTGGCGACTATTTTTCTTTTCTGGTCGACGCTACGCTGGCGTTTTAGTGTTGAATTTCTGCCTCAATGTGTTGAATTGAGATGGATTCCTACCTGAACGGTGTTTCCTGCTTGTTCTTCTGAGTTTTTTTCTGTTTTTGTCTTTTTTTTCCTGCATGAAATTAAAAAAAAAAAAAGACCACTGCTTACTTTTTAGGATGCATCCCTTGGTGGAAAGAGATTGGACACCCTTAAGTTATTAGTATCCCATTTATACCTTATTTTGCATTACATCACTACTTTTTGCTATTTTCTTTTACATTTTTACTGATACATTTTTTCATCCAACGAAAATCTGCGGGGTGCACTTTGGAGACTCCTAAGTTAATACAACATTTTTGCATGGCCAGATCATTCTCAAGTTCAAAAGACATGCACTTCTTCTTTCAAAATTGAAGAAAAAATATGTTTTGTGAGAAAGATGGAGTATTTTATTGATGCACATTATTTCAAGGCTTTGATGGACCACATAAAACGATGTTGTGAGCCAGATCTGGCCCCGGGGCCTTGAATTTGACACGTGTGGCCCAAAAAGTGAAAAAGAGTGGACCTAGGATGGAACCTTGAGGGACACCAGATGTTGATTTTATCTGAAATAAACACGCTACAGCAACACTTTAGTTACATAAGTGACATTATTAAAACATAATGTAACTGACAGAAAGGAGAGGACTTAAAGGGGTGCCTTGAGGAACGCCTCAGTCAGTTTGGACCCCAGTGTTCTATGTTTGCCAGAGAAATTTAAAATGTCAATGCAAGGATCTGCCAATGTGTTTACTGTGGTCCAAGTTCCTTTCTACAACAGGAAGATTTTCATGTTTTTAGGAAGTTACTGTAAAAATGCTTCGAGCTAAACTAAGGGAATGGTATGGCGTCGTTCCGCTAGTTGTATAACCCTGATTTAAAGGGGGAACATTATCACAATTTCAAAAGGGTTGAAAACAATAAAAATCAGTTCCCAGTGGTTTGTTGAATTTTTTGAAGTTTTTTTTCAAAATTTTACCGGTCTCGGAATAGCCCTAAATAAAGCTTTAAAGTGCCTTATTTTCGGCTCTCTGCGAAGACACTGGCCATTTCCCTGTGATGTCATACAGTGCTGCCGAGTTAAACAAACAATGGGAATACCACAGCAAGATATAGTGACATTAGCTCGGATTCAAACTCGGATTTCAGCGACTTAAGCGATTTAACAGATTACGCATGTATTGAAACATGGTTGGAGTATGAAAGTATTGAAGAAGAAACTGAAGCTATTGTTGCTATTCATAGCCATAGCATGGCCGAATAGCTGCGTTAGCATTGCCGGTAAAATGTGCGGATCAAACGATCAGGACTTTAGCATCTTTTGACACTGGAGCAACTTAAATCCGTCGATTGGTAAGTGTTTGTTTCGCATTAAATGTGGGTGGAAGGAAACGTAATATAGTTGCAAATGCATCTGCAGGTTATCCATACATCTCTGTGCCATGTCTGCTTTAGCACCGCCGGTAAATAGCATGTTAGCATCGATTAGCTGGCAGTCAACATCAACAAAACTCACCTTTGTGATCACTGTGACTTTATCGTTGCAAATGCATCTGCAGGTTATCCATACATCTCTGTGCCATGTCTGTCATCGCCGATAAAATGTGGAGACACTCCCGCACATTCAATGGGGGTCTGGCGGTAGACACATTCGCATGTTAGCATCGATTAGCTGGCAGTCACGCCGCAACCAAATATGTCTGATTAGCACATAAATCAACATCAACAAAACTCACCTTTGTGATTTCGTTGATTTTATCGTTGCAAATGCATCTGCAGGTTATCCATACATCTCTGTGCCATGTCTGCCTTAGCATCGCCGGTCAAATGTGGAGACACTCCCGCACATTCAATTGGGGGTCTGGCGGCAGACACATTGGCATCTTCGGGCCAGTGGTGCAACTTGAATCCCTCCCTGTTAGTGTTGTTACACCCTCCGACAACACACCGAAGAGGCATGATGTCTCCAAAGTTCCCAAAAATAGTGGAAAAAAACGGAAAATAACAGAGCTGAGACCCGGCGTTTGTATTGTGTTGAAAATGAAAATGGCGGGTGTGTTACCTCGGCGACGTCACATTCTGACGTCATCGCCTCCAGCACGATGAACAGAAAGGCGTTTAATTCGCCAAAATTCACCCATTTAGAGTTCGGAAATCGGTTAAAAAATATATAAGGTCTTCTTTCTGCACCATCAAGGTATATATTGACGCTTACATAGGTCTGGTGATAATGTTCCGCCCACTGTTGATATTTTACCAAAATATAGAGCTGACCTTAACAAAATGGACCGGACTCTAGATATGACTTTACTGTCCTTCTTTTTCCTCCAGGTAACTTCATGTATTTCATTGGCTATTCAAAGTGGTTGTTGCTATGTAGCCGCCTGGTGGCAGGTGAGACACACACACACACACACACACACACACACACACACACACACACACACACACACACACACACACACACACACACACACACACACACACACACACAGATTTTTGTATTTGTTACCTTCCAGAGACTTTGGAAAAATGCCTACCTCTTTAGAACCACCCTTTCTAGATATATAAAGATTTGTATTAACAACATTAATAATATATACATACTATGGAAATATTAAAAAGTTAAAGTTTTAGTAATTCAATTTATTTTTTATTTTTTTTGTTTGTAATTTGGTTTTTGATCTTCATTATTTACTTCAGGTTATTACAGTATGTCTCTATATACATATTTATTTAATTTTTTTTACTAATTAATTTTGGCCAAAGGAGGCACATTTCAATGTATTACACACACTTGTTATTTCATATGTTGATCAGAGGTGGAGCACTTTTAAAACCGACACACAATCAATTTGAAAAATTCTTCCTTTTTGGGACCACCCTAATTTTGATTGCTTACACCACCGGGGGTTCAAATGAGACATCCTATATTAGATGCAATGGTTTTCCTTATTAGGACCATGATTTTAGTCCTAACTTGTTCACTGGTCCTCATACGGAAGATACTTTTCCTTGTTGATGTCTCAAGAAGGGTACCAGTACGAGAACACAAACACACACATTCTTGAATTTGTTACCTTCTTGAGACCTCTGAAAAACGCCTCTTTACGACCAACCCTTTCTAGACGTATAAAGATTTGCATTTTACAACAATAATAATATATACATAGTCAGCAAATATGAAAAAAGCTAAGCTTTGTGTAATTTTTTTTTTGTAATTGTTTTTTAATCTTATTCAGGTTATTAGAGTATGTCTCTATATGCATATGTATTTCATTTTTATACATTTCTTACACACACTTGTTGTTACATATGTTGGCCAGAGGGGGAGCACTTCAAATGTTTACACACACTTGTTATTTCATATGTTGACCAAAGGGGGAGCACTTTTAAAACAAACACAAAGTCAACTTGAAAAATCCCTCCTTTTTGGGACCACCCTAATTTTGACAAATGTCACCACCAGGGGGTGCAAATGAGATCGCTATTTTTTTGTATTTTGTACTGTGCTTGAAGCCGATGACAAACGAGTCACGGACCACGGATGGCTTCTGTGCCGCACTTTGGGCAAACCAGCTGTAGAAACTGACTGTTAATGGCCACTATAGTCTTAGTACCATAGTGTATTTGGTACTAAGTATATCAGCTGCTCACCTGGCGGGTTTTATTCGGGAATGATTAGGAAAGTCCTTCTTTAGATGACGTCTTGTTTTATCATATATTGCTGCCGTTGATCCTGTCAATGTTTACTTTTGTATGCATATTAAATCAACCCAAAAAAATCCTGACTTTGGAGCAATGTTCACGGACTCTATTATTTGGCTCTCTATTAGACGCAATGGTTTTCCGTATTGGGACCATGATTCCGATCCTAGCTTTTTCACCGGTCCTCATATGGAAGGTACTTTTCCTTTTTGATGTCCCAAGAAGGGTAGAAAAACAAGAACACACACATACTTATTGAGACATTGCTGCCTTTGCGCCTGTCAATGTTTACTTTTGTATGCACATTAAATCAACAAAACAAATCCTGACTTTAGAACAATGTTCACGGACTCTATTATTTGGCTCTCTATTAGACGCAATGGTTTTCCGTATTGGGACCATGATTCCGATCCTAACTTTTTCACCGGTCCTTTTTGATGTCCCAAGAAGGGTAGAAAAACAAGAACACACACATACTTATCGAGACATTGCTGCCTTTGTGCCTGTCAATGTTTACTTTTGTATGCACATTAAATCAACCAAAAAAATTCCTGACTTTGGAGCAATGTTCACGGACTCTATTATTTGGCTCTCTATTAGACGCAATGGTTTTCCGTATTGGGACCATGATTCCGATCCTAACTTTTTCACCGGTCCTTTTTGATGTCCCAAGAAGGGTAGAAAAACAAGAACACACACATACTTATTGAGACATTGCTGCCTTTGCGCCTGTCAATGTTTACTTTTGTATGCACATTAAATCAACCCAAAAAATCCCGACTTTGGAGCAATGTTCACGGACTCGAGTATTTGGCTCGCTATTAGACGCAATGGTTTCCCGTATTGGGACCATGATTTCGGTCCTCATAAGGAAGTTACTTTTCCTTTTTGATGTCCCAAGAAGGGTAGAAAAACAAGAACACACACATACTTATTGAGACATTGCTGCCTTTGCGCCTGTCAATGTTTACTTTTGTATGCACATTAAATCAACCAAAAAAAATCCTGACTTTGGAACAATGTTCAGGGACTCGAGTATTTGGCTCTCTATTAAACGGAATGGTTTTCCGTATTGGGACCATGATTCCGATCTTAACTTTTTCACCGGTCCTCATATGGAAGGTACTTTTCCTTTTTGATGTCCCAAGAAGGGTAGAAAAACAAGAACACATACTTATTGAGACATTGCTGCCTTTGCGCCTGTCAATGTTTACTTTTGTATGCACATTAAATCAACAAAAAAAAATCCTGACTTTGGAGCAATGTTCACAGACTCTATTATTTGGCTCTCTATTAGACGCAATGGTTTTCTGTATTGGGACCATGATTCCGGTCCTCATATGGAAGGTACTTTTCCTTTTTGATGTCCCAAGAAGGGTAGAAAAACAACAACACACACATACTTATTGAGACATTGCTGCCTTTGCGCCTGTCATTTTTACTTTTGTATGCACATTAAATCAACAAAAAAAAATCCTGACTTTGGAGCAATGTTCACGGACTCTATTAATTTGGCTCTCTATTAGACGCATTGGTTTTCCGTATTGGGACCATGATTCCGAACCTAACTTTTTCACCGGTCCTTTTTGATGTCCCAAGAAGGGTAGAAAAACAACAACACACACATACTTATTGAGACATTGCTGCCTTTGCGCCTGTCAATGTTTACTTTTGTATGCACATTAAATCAACAAAACAAATCCTGACTTTGGAGCAATGTTCTCGGACTCTATTATTTGGCTCTCTATTAGACGCAATGGTTTCCCGTATTGGGACCATGATTCCGATCCTAACTTTTTCACCGGTCCTCATAAGGAAGGTACTTTTCCTTTTTGATGTCCCAAGAAGGGTAAAAAAACAAGAACACACACTTATTGAGACATTGCTGCCTTTGCGCCTGTCAGTGTTTACTTTTGTATGCACATTAAATCAACAAAAAAAAATCCTGACTTTGGAGCAATGTTCACGGACTCTATTATTTGGCTCTCTATTAGACGCAATGGTTTTCTGTATTGGGACCATGATTCCGGTCCTCATATGGAAGGTACTTTTCCTTTTTGATGTCCCAAGAAGGGTAGAAAAACAAGAACACACACATACTTATTGAGACATTGCTGCCTTTGCGCCTGTCAATGTTTACTTTTGTATGCACATTAAATCAACCAAAAAAAATCCTGACTTTGGAACAATGTTCAGGGACTCGAGTATTTGGCTCTCTATTAAACGGAATGGTTTTCCGTATTGGGACCATGATTCCGATCTTAACTTTTTCACCGGTCCTCATATGGAAGGTACTTTTCCTTTTTGATGTCCCAAGAAGGGTAGAAAAACAAGAACACATACTTATTGAGACATTGCTGCCTTTGCGCCTGTCAATGTTTACTTTTGTATGCACATTAAATCAACCAAAAAAATTCCTGACTTTGGAGCAATGTTCACGGACTCTATTATTTGGCTCTCTATTAGACACAATGGTTTTCTGTATTGGGACCATGATTTCGGTCCTCATAAGGAAGATACTTTTCCTTTTTGATGTCCCAAGAAGGGTAGAAAAACAAGAACACACACATACTTATTGAGACATTGCTGCCTTTGCGCCTGTCAATGTTTACTTTTGTATGCACATTAAATCAACAAAACAAATCCTGACTTTGGAGCAATGTTCTCGGACTCTATTATTTGGCTCTCTATTAGACGCAATGGTTTCCCGTATTGGGACCTGATTCCGATCCTAACTTTTTCACCGGTCCTCATAAGGAAGGTACTTTTCCTTTTTGATGTCCCAAGAAGGGTAGAAAAACAAGAACACATACATACTTATTGAGACATTGCTGCCTTTGCGCCTGTCAATGTTTACTTTTGTATGCACATTAAATCATCCCAAAAAAATCCTGACTTTGGAGCAATGTTCACGGACTCTATTATTTGGCTCTCTATTAGACGCAATGGTTTTCCGTATTGGGACCATGATTCCGATCCTAGCTTTTTCACCGGTCCTCATATGGAAGGTACTTTTCCTTTTTGATGTCCCAAGAAGGGTAGAAAAACAACAACACACACATACTTATTGAGACATTGCTGCCTTTGCGCCTGTCAATGTTTACTTTTGTATGCACATTAAATCAACAAAACAAATCCTGACTTTAGAACAATGTTCACGGACTCTATTATTTGGCTCTCTATTAGACGCAATGGTTTTCCGTATTGGGACCATGATTCCGATCCTAACTTTTTCACCGGTCCTTTTTGATGTCCCAAGAAGGGTAGAAAAACAAGAACACACACATACTTATTGAGACATTGCTGCCTTTGTGCCTGTCAATGTTTACTTTTGTATGCACATTAAATCAACCAAAAAAATTCCTGACTTTGGAGCAATGTTCACGGACTCTATTATTTGGCTCTCTATTAGACGCAATGGTTTTCCGTATTGGGACCATGATTCCGATCCTAACTTTTTCACCGGTCCTTTTTGATGTCCCAAGAAGGGTAGAAAAACAAGAACACACACATACTTATTGAGACATTGCTGCCTTTGCGCCTGTCAATGTTTACTTTTGTATGCACATTAAATCAACCCAAAAAATCCCGACTTTGGAGCAATGTTCACGGACTCGAGTATTTGGCTCGCTATTAGACGCAATGGTTTCCCGTATTGGGACCATGATTTCGGTCCTCATAAGGAAGTTACTTTTCCTTTTTGATGTCCCAAGAAGGGTAGAAAAACAAGAACACACACATACTTATTGAGACATTGCTGCCTTTGCGCCTGTCAATGTTTACTTTTGTATGCACATTAAATCAACCAAAAAAAATCCTGACTTTGGAGCAATGTTCAGGGACTCGAGTATTTGGCTCTCTATTAAACGGAATGGTTTTCCGTATTGGGACCATGATTCCGATCTTAACTTTTTCACCGGTCCTCATATGGAAGGTACTTTTCCTTTTTGATGTCCCAAGAAGGGTAGAAAAACAAGAACACATACTTATTGAGACATTGCTGCCTTTGCGCCTGTCAATGTTTACTTTTGTATGCACATTAAATCAACAAAAAAAAATCCTGACTTTGGAGCAATGTTCACAGACTCTATTATTTGGCTCTCTATTAGACGCAATGGTTTTCTGTATTGGGACCATGATTCCGGTCCTCATATGGAAGGTACTTTTCCTTTTTGATGTCCCAAGAAGGGTAGAAAAACAACAACACACACATACTTATTGAGACATTGCTGCCTTTGCGCCTGTCATTTTTACTTTTGTATGCACATTAAATCAACAAAAAAAAATCCTGACATTGGAGCAATGTTCACGGACTCTATTAATTTGGCTCTCTATTAGACGCATTGGTTTTCCGTATTGGGACCATGATTCCGATCCTAACTTTTTCACCGGTCCTTTTTGATGTCCCAAGAAGGGTAGAAAAACAACAACACACACATACTTATTGAGACATTGCTGCCTTTGCACCTGTCAATGTTTACTTTTGTATGCACATTAAATCAACAAAAAAAATCCTGACTTTGGAGCAATGTTCACGGACTCTATTAATTTGGCTCTCTATTAGACGCATTGGTTTTCCGTATTGGGACCATGATTCCGATCCTAACTTTTTCACCGGTCCTTTTTGATGTCCCAAGAAGGGTAGAAAATCAAGAACACACACATACTTATTGAGACATTGCTGCCTTTGCGCCTGTCAATGTTTACTTTTGTATGCACATTAAATCAACAAAACAAATCCTGACTTTGGAGCAATGTTCTCGGACTCTATTATTTGGCTCTCTATTAGACGCAATGGTTTCCCGTATTGGGACCATGATTCCGATCCTAACTTTTTCACCGGTCCTCATAAGGAAGGTACTTTTCCTTTTTGATGTCCCAAGAAGGGTAGAAAAACAAGAACACATACATACTTATTGAGACATTGCTGCCTTTGCGCCTGTCAATGTTTACTTTTGTATGCACATTAAATCATCCCAAAAAAATCCTGACTTTGGAGCAATGTTCACGGACTCTATTATTTGGCTCTCTATTAGACGCAATGGTTTTCCGTATTGGGACCATGATTCCGATCCTAGCTTTTTCACCGGTCCTCATATGGAAGGTACTTTTCCTTTTTGATGTCCCAAGAAGGGTAGAAAAACAACAACACACACATACTTATTGAGACATTGCTGCCTTTGCGCCTGTCAATGTTTACTTTTGTATGCACATTAAATCAACAAAACAAATCCTGACTTTAGAACAATGTTCACGGACTCTATTATTTGGCTCTCTATTAGACGCAATGGTTTTCCGTATTGGGACCATGATTCCGATCCTAACTTTTTCACCGGTCCTTTTTGATGTCCCAAGAAGGGTAGAAAAACAAGAACACACACATACTTATTGAGACATTGCTGCCTTTGTGCCTGTCAATGTTTACTTTTGTATGCACATTAAATCAACCCAAAAAATTCCTGACTTTGGAGCAATGTTCACGGACTCTATTATTTGGCTCTCTATTAGACGCAATGGTTTTCCGTATTGGGACCATGATTCCGATCCTAACTTTTTCACCGGTCCTTTTTGATGTCCCAAGAAGGGTAGAAAAACAAGAACACACACATACTTATTGAGACATTGCTGCCTTTGCGCCTGTCAATGTTTACTTTTGTATGCACATTAAATCAACCCAAAAAATCCCGACTTTGGAGCAATGTTCACGGACTCGAGTATTTGGCTCGCTATTAGACGCAATGGTTTCCCGTATTGGGACCATGATTTCGGTCCTCATAAGGAAGTTACTTTTCCTTTTTGATGTCCCAAGAAGGGTAGAAAAACAAGAACACACACATACTTATTGAGACATTGCTGCCTTTGCGCCTGTCAATGTTTACTTTTGTATGCACATTAAATCAACCAAAAAAAATCCTGACTTTGGAGCAATGTTCAGGGACTCGAGTATTTGGCTCTCTATTAAACGGAATGGTTTTCCGTATTGGGACCATGATTCCGATCTTAACTTTTTCACCGGTCCTCATATGGAAGGTACTTTTCCTTTTTGATGTCCCAAGAAGGGTAGAAAAACAAGAACACATACTTATTGAGACATTGCTGCCTTTGCGCCTGTCAATGTTTACTTTTGTATGCACATTAAATCAACAAAAAAAAATCCTGACTTTGGAGCAATGTTCACAGACTCTATTATTTGGCTCTCTATTAGACGCAATGGTTTTCTGTATTGGGACCATGATTCCGGTCCTCATATGGAAGGTACTTTTCCTTTTTGATGTCCCAAGAAGGGTAGAAAAACAACAACACACACATACTTATTGAGACATTGCTGCCTTTGCGCCTGTCATTTTTACTTTTGTATGCACATTAAATCAACAAAAAAAAATCCTGACATTGGAGCAATGTTCACGGACTCTATTAATTTGGCTCTCTATTAGACGCATTGGTTTTCCGTATTGGGACCATGATTCCGATCCTAACTTTTTCACCGGTCCTTTTTGATGTCCCAAGAAGGGTAGAAAAACAACAACACACACATACTTATTGAGACATTGCTGCCTTTGCACCTGTCAATGTTTACTTTTGTATGCACATTAAATCAACAAAAAAAATCCTGACTTTGGAGCAATGTTCACGGACTCTATTAATTTGGCTCTCTATTAGACGCATTGGTTTTCCGTATTGGGACCATGATTCCGATCCTAACTTTTTCACCGGTCCTTTTTGATGTCCCAAGAAGGGTAGAAAATCAAGAACACACACATACTTATTGAGACATTGCTGCCTTTGCGCCTGTCAATGTTTACTTTTGTATGCACATTAAATCAACAAAACAAATCCTGACTTTGGAGCAATGTTCTCGGACTCTATTATTTGGCTCTCTATTAGACGCAATGGTTTCCCGTATTGGGACCATGATTCCGATCCTAACTTTTTCACCGGTCCTCATAAGGAAGGTACTTTTCCTTTTTGATGTCCCAAGAAGGGTAAAAAAACAAGAACACACACTTATTGAGACATTGCTGCCTTTGCGCCTGTCAGTGTTTACTTTTGTATGCACATTAAATCAACAAAAAAAAATCCTGACTTTGGAGCAATGTTCACGGACTCTATTATTTGGCTCTCTATTAGACGCAATGGTTTTCTGTATTGGGACCATGATTCCGGTCCTCATATGGAAGGTACTTTTCCTTTTTGATGTCCCAAGAAGGGTAGAAAAACAAGAACACACACATACTTATTGAGACATTGCTGCCTTTGCGCCTGTCAATGTTTACTTTTGTATGCACATTAAATCAACAAAACGAATCCTGACTTTGGAACAATGTTCACGGACTCTTTTATTTGGCTCTCTATTAGACGCAATGGTTTTCCGTATTGGGACCATGATTCCGATCCTAACTTTTTCACCGGTCCTCATATGGAAGGTGCTTTTCCTTTTTGATGTCCCAAGAAGGGTAGAAAAACAAGAACACACACATACTTATTGAGACATTGCTGCCTTTGCGCCTGTCAATGTTTACTTTTGTATGCACATTAAATCAACAAAACAAATCCTGACTTTGGAGCAATGTTCTCGGACTCTATTATTTGGCTCTCTATTAGACGCAATGGTTTCCCGTATTGGGACCTGATTCCGATCCTAACTTTTTCACCGGTCCTCATAAGGAAGGTACTTTTCCTTTTTGATGTCCCAAGAAGGGTAGAAAAACAAGAACACATACATACTTATTGAGACATTGCTGCCTCTGCGCCTGTCAATGTTTACTTTTGTATGCACATTAAATCATCCCAAAAAAATCCTGACTTTGGAGCAATGTTCAGGGACTCGAGTATTTGGCTCTCTATTAGACGGAATGGTTTTCCGTATTGGGACCATGATTCCGATCTTAACTTTTTCACCGGTCGTCATATGGAAGGTACTTTTCCTTTTTGATGTCCCAAGAAGGGTAGAAAAACAAGAACACACACATACTTATTGAGACATTGCTGCCTTTGCGCCTGTCAATGTTTACTTTTGTATGCACATTAAATCAACAAAAAAAAATCCTGACTTTGGAGCAATGTTCACGGACTCTATTATTTGGCTCTCTATTAGACGCAATGGTTTTCCGTATTGGGACCATGATTCCGATCCTAACTTTTTCACCGGTCCTCATATGGAAGGTACTTTTCCTTTTTGATGTCCCCCGAAGGATAGAAAAACAAGAACACACACATACTTATTGAGACATTTTGAGTTAGTAACAGAGGGATGTTGTTATCCTCTCAGGTGTGGGTGCAGGAGCAGGATCCTCCATCTTTTGTTACATTACCAGGAGCACGCGCCCCGATGAGAGAGCGAGTATCTTTGCAGCCATCATGGCTTGTCGACAAGTCGGTCTCCTTGTGGGTTAGTTACTGTACACACACACACACACAAAAATGCATCCCTTTACCTATCATCAGAAATATTTTTGAAGAAACATCTGAAGCTAGGATAGCGAGATTGAAAAACATCCTGTGTGTTTTATTCTTTGAAGCACTTCCTGCTCTCTCTCTCCAGGGCCGGCGTTCAACCTGTTCCTGCGGCTGTGTGATTTCAAACTTGGACCCTTTGTTGTGAACAAGTTTACATCTCCTGGGGTAAAAAAAAAACTCATAAATGCATTACAATGGAAATATGCAGCAACTCAGAACTCCTCTATGGCATTTTTTGTTGGTTACAACACAACCTGCTGCTGCATCTTCCTTGCTTGTTCCTCTCCTTGAATATTATTTTTACGTTGTAGGTTTGGGGTGTCCAAACAATGGCCTGCATTAACGTAATTTGGCAAAAATTTTGACTCGGGGGCCACATTGAGAGAAAAAATCTGTCTGGGGGGGCCAATGTGTATTTGTGTATAAATAATAGATAGATAGACAGTACTTTATTGATTCCTTCAGGAGAGATCCCTCAGGAAAATTTAAAATTCCAGCAACAATGTAGTAAATTACGATCGAATTTAAAAAGTAAGTAAAACCTAAATAATGGAACATATTACAATAATAAGTCGAACACATATCCAGTGAGGGTTGGACTCCGCCAAGGCTGTCCTTTGTCACCGATTCTGTTCATAACTTTTATGGACAGAATTTCTAGGCGCAGTCAAGGCGTTGAGGGGTTCCGGTTTGGTGGCCGCAGGATTAGATCTCTGCTTTTTGCAGATGATGTGGTCCTGATGGCTCCATCTGACCGGGATCTTCAGCTCTCGCTGGATCGGTTCGCAGCCGAGTGTGAAGCGACCGGAATGAGAATCAGCACCTTGCCCGGAAAAGGGTTGAATGCCATCTCCGGGTTGGGGAGGAGACCCTGCCCCAAGTGGAGGAGTTCAAGTCCCTAGGAGTCTTGTTCACGAGTGAGGGAAGAGTGGATCGTGAGATCGACAGGCGGATCGGTGCGGCGTCTTCAGTAATGCGGACGTTGTACCGATCCGTTGTGGTGAAGAAGGAGCTGAGCCGGAAGGCAAAGCTCTCAATTTACCGGTCGATCTACGTTCCCATCCTCACCTATGGTCATGAGCTTTGGGTCGGGACCGAAAGGATAAGATCACGGGTACAAGCGGCGGAAATGAGTTTCCTCCGCCGTGTGGCGGGGCTCTCCCTTAGAGATAGGGTGAGAAGCTCTGCCCTCCGGGAGGAACTCAAAGTAAAGCCGCTGCTCCTCCACATCGAGAGGAGCCAGATGAGATGGTTCGGGCATCTGGTCAGGATGCCACCCGAACGCCTCCCTAGGAAGGTGTTTAGGGCACGTCCAACCGGTAGGAGGCCACGGGGAAGACCCAGGACACGTTGGGAAGACTATGTCTCCCGGCTGGCCTGGGAACGCCTCGGGATCCCCCGGGAAGAGCTAGACGAAGTGGCTGGGGAGAGGGAAGTCTGGGTTTCCCTGCTTAGGCTGTTGCCCCCGCGACCTGACCTCGGCTAAGCGGAAGAAGATGGATGGATATTACAATAAGACTAAAATTAAAAAGCAACAATAAGAATAATAAATATGACAGTAAAAATAAGAATATAACAAGAGAAAGTCGGTGTCATGATCTGTGGTCTGGATCATGTTTTTGTTATTTTCTTTTAGTTTTAAGACTCCATCGGTTCCTGTTTGTCATGTCTTGTGATCATGTTTTGTTAAGTTATGTTCTGTTTAGTTTTGGACTCCATTAGTTCCTGTTTTTGCGCACCCTGGTTTGTTTTAGTTACCATGACATTAGTTTCACCTGCCTCATTTGTTTGAACTCACGCACCCGTTGTTAATCATGTCACTATTATTTAAGCCTGTAGTTGCCAGGTAGTCGACCTGGTGACACGGCCCTTGATTCACTCTTGTTTTTGCTCTGTCCATGCCATAGTTAGTACTGATGTTCATTGTTCATGCTGCTTTGCTCATGTCACAGTAAGTGTTGTTTGTTTGATGTTTATAGTTAATGTTAAAGTATTAGTTTTGTACCCTGCGTTAAGTTTTGTAGCTTTTGAGTTAAAATTAAAATCATGTTTTTACCTTCAAGCCTAGTCCGTTTTCATCACAGAAGAACGAATCTCGCAGCAAACTTTATTTTTTGCAAATAATAATTAGCTTAGAATTTCATGGCTGCCACACGTGCCAAAGTAGTTGGGAAAGGGCATGTTCACCACTGTGTTACAGCACCTTTTCTTTTAACAACACTCATTAAACATTTGGGAACTGAGGAAACTAATTATTGAAGCTTTGAAAGTGAAATTCTTTCCTATTCTTGTTTTATGTAGAGCTTTAGTCGTTCAACAGTCTGGGGTCTCCGCTGTCGTATTTTACGCTTCATAATGCGCCACACATTTTCAATGTGAGACAGGTCTGGACTGCAGGCGGGCCATGAAAGTACCCGCACTCTTTTTTTTACAAAGCCACGCTGTTGTAACATGTGCTGAATGAGGCTTGGCATTGTCTTGCTGAAATAAGCAGGGGCGTCCATGAATAAGACGGCGCTTAGATGGCAGCATATGTTGTTCAAAAACCTGTATGTACCTTTCAGCATTAATGGTGCCTTCACAGATGTGTAAGTTACCCACGCCTTGGACACTAATGCACCCCCATACCATCACAGATGCTGGCTTTTCAACTTTGCGTCGATAACAGTCTGGATGGTTCGCTTCCCCTTTGGTCCGGATGACACGATGTCGAATATTTCCAAAAACTATTCAAAACGTGGACTCGTCAGACCACGGAACACTTTTCCACTTTGCATCAGTCCATCTTAGATGATCTCGGGCCCAGAGAAGCCGGCGGAGTTTATGGATGTTGTTGATAAATGGCTTTCGCTTTGCATAGTAGAGCTTTAACTTGCACTTACAGATGTAGCGACCAACTGTATTTAGTGACAGTGGTTTTCTGAAGTGATCCTTAGCCCATGTGGTGATATCTTTTGGAAATGGATGTCGATTTTTGATACAGTGCCGTCTGAGGGATCGAAGGTCACGGTCATTCAATGTTGTTTTCCGGCCATGCCGCTTACGTGGAGTGATTTCTCCAGGTTCTGTGAACCTCTTGATGATATTATGGACCGTGGATGTTGAAATCCCCAAATTTCTTGCAATTGCACTTTGAGAAACGTTGTTCTTAAACTGTTTGACTATTTGCTCACACAGTTGTGGACAAAGGGGTGTACCTCGCCCGCATCCTTTCTTGTAAAAGACTGAGCATTTTTTTGGGAAGCTGTTTTTATACCCAATCATGGCACCCACCTGTTCCCAATTAGCCTGCACACCTGTGGGATGTTCCAAATAAGTGTTTGATGAGCATTCCTCAACTTTATCAGTATTTCTTGCCACCTTTCCCAACTTCTTTTTTCACGTGTTGCTGGCATCAACTTCTAAAGTTAATGATTATTTGCACAAAAAAGGAATGTTTATCAGTTTGATTATCAAATATGTTGTCTTTGTAGCATATTCAACTGAATCGAACACAAATTCCCAACTCATGCGGAAACGTGTCTTTTTCCCGTTCCTCCTCTCAGATCTTCATGTGTGTGTTGTGGGTGCTGCAGCAGTGGGTGGTCCTGGCTATGTACTGGGACGTGGCGGCTATCGGCGCCACCCAGGGGGCGGTGCCGATGGTGGACCTGCAGGACGAAGGTGAAGACGTGGCCCTGATGGGGTCCGACGAGGAGCAGGTGCACACCTACACCTACAGAGCCGTCGCCTCCCACCAACCGGAGAGCTCCACTTCCGCCTCGTCCGAAACGCCACGCGAGGGCTCCTCAGCCGATCCCCAGCCCTTCAAAAACTTCAGCGTCAGCAAAGGTGAGCAAGCGAGATTTTTTGTTTGTGTTTTTCTACCAACCTTCCAGTCCTGATTATCAGCCTTTCTTTCACAAAACTATTGATTTCTTCCTGCACACACACACACACACACACGTCTATTGTGCTTGTTGAATGGTGTAAGGCGGGTGAGATCACATTCCCATTGTATTGATTTTACCCCTGTGTTGCCTGTCCCCCCCCCCCCCCCCCCCCCACACACACACATTGTATGATGACATATGTCAGTTTGCATGTAAACACAGCTGAAAGACTTCTATTGATTAACCAGTCCCTGCTGCGAAGTTGTGCATGTGTGCACGCGTCCGGCCTCGATATTGATTCTCTCACTCTGTGAAAATGTGGCAGAGGAACGGTCGGATGGACAACAGACTGCTTTTATTGAGCAGCCCGCTGTGATGGGTGGTGGATGAAATGGAGACGGAATCGGCGATGTGGTCAACTCTCGTGTTATGGATTTGTTCCCGCGCTGAGAAAAGTTCACAACTCGGGAATATAACACTGCTAAAAAGTCAGTGTTTAAAAACAAGAAAAAACAAAACAAACATTAGCCGTATATTATTTGAACTAAGCAAAATTATCTGCCAATGGAACAAGAAAATGGTCAGCAAGAGTTGTCGTTGTGGCCGTATTAATGTTGCGGCTGCTATAGCAGTTATTATTATTATTAGTTTGACGAACATGCGTCTGAACCTCAAATTTTATAAGGTAATGATCGGACATTACTTTAGTATACGGGAGTATCATAACTTTGGAAACTAGGTCTATCGTATTACTGTTGCAATGCGTGGGTTCATTTATTATTTGTGTAAGACCACAGCTATCAATTATAGTCTGGAGCGCTTCGCACGGTAGGGTATTTATATGGACATTATAGTCCATCCATCCATCCATTTTCTACCGCTTATTCCCTTTCGGGGTGGCGGGGGGCACTGGCGCCTATCTCAGCTACAATCGGGCGGAAGGCGGGGTACACCCTGGACAAGTCGCCACCTCATCGCTGGGCCAACACAGATAGACAGACAACATTCACACTCACATTCACACACTAGGGCCAATTTAGTGTTGCCAATCAACCTATCCCCAGGTGCATGTCTTTGGAAGTGGGAGGAAGCCGGAGTACCCGGAGGGAACCCACACAGAAAGATCCCGAGCCTGGATTTGAATCCAGGACTGCAGTACCTTCGTATTGTGAGGAAGACGCACTAACCCCTCTGCCACCGTGAAGCCCGATATTATAGTCCCCCATTATAATTTTATTATTCATATTGACATTGTTTCTTATGGAAACATTTGCGTCAAGATACAAACTTTACTACTTACGAACCCTGCGAAAACCAATTAAGATTTTTAAAATCCACGTTCCACTATCAGTTTTTGTTAAATAAAACCAACCCTTTCTGCCAAGCGACCGCCTCAAAACGGGGAACCATTTGAATACAAAGCTTAGACCACACATTGTAATATCAAGCACTTTCCTTCAGCCATCTGGCCAACGTATCCAAATTTAGCGGCGAGCACAGCTCAGTTTTCACTCCTCTCCAAGTCCCTTTTATTTATTTTTTTTCCCAACATTCCCTACTGGAATAGATCCCAATTTGGAAATGATAAGAATACACTTTGTTCTTTATTGCAGTTTGGATTTTTAGCAAAATAAGCAGGCCATTTATCTCCCACAAAATGCTTAAGCGAGCCAAGTTGTGCAGTGTCTGCCCAAGTTTTCTTTTCTCTTTGGAGCGCGTTTTACTCGGCATAAATCGCCAGTTTAAGCTTTCAATTTAATGGTAGCACTTCAGCTGATTTTATGATTTTTTTTTTTTTTTTTTTTTACTTCCCTCTTTGGTTTGCTCAGTGCCGCTCTTTCTTTGTCTTCTTCCCTGTAGAGTTCCTGAGGGAGGAGGTGATTGTTCTCCTCACCGCTCAGTTCATCACTCTCTTCAATCAGACTGCGCTGGAGGTGAGAGCTGCCATCAGCTGGAATTTCCTAGAAGTCCTCACGTCACACTCAGAGCCTCGACCCCCGCCGCCCCCGAAAAAAAGTACTTTGTAAAACTGCTCAAGCGATGATGTGAAGAAAATTCAGAGTGCTAAAAAAAAAGTACATGCATTTATCTTTACATAAATACTGTTTCTTTTTGGCCATAAGCTACCCTAAAAAGACAAAATTATGAGGACTTGGTGGGAGGACTTTCGCATCTTTTGACCACTGGTGCAACTTGAATCCGTCGATTGGTATGTGTTTGTTTGGCATTAAATGTGGGTGGAGGGAAAGGATAGATGCAAATATAGCTACAAATGTACATACAGCCAGCCTAAATAGCATGTTAGCATCGATTAGCTGGCAGTCATGCCGTGATCAAATATGTCTGATTAGCACATAAGACAATAACATCAACAAAACTCACCTTTGTGATTTCGTTGACTTTATCGTTGGAAACGCATCTGCTTTGAGTGTCGCAGGATATCCACACATCTCTGTCGTAGCATCGCTATCGTCGGTTAAATGTGCCGAACAAACGAGGGACTTTCGCATCATTTGACACAGGTGCAACTTGAATCCGTCGATTGGTATTTGTTTGTTTGGCATTAAATGTGGGTGGAGGGAAAGACTAGATGCAAATATAGCTACAAATGTACATACAGCTAGCCTAAATAGCATGTTAGTATCGATTAGCTGGCAGTCATGCTGCGACCAAATATGTCTGATTAGCACATAAGACAATAACATCAACAAAACTCACCTTTGTGATTTCGTTGACTTTATCTGTTGCGATCTGCTGCTCAGATCTTCACATGTTTGTTTTTTCATTCTCAGTCTGACCCGTTTATTTCCTGTTTTTGTCCATCACTATGGTTACACATCAGTCCACCTGTTAGTCTCGCCCCGCACACCTGCTACTAATTTTCACCCTCCTATTTAAGCTCACCTTTTCTGTTTACTCATTCTCGGATCCTAATTTGCCCACGCGCATCAGTGACGACTCTCATCATTCGTATGTATTTTTTCGCTAGCTCTCACGCCAAGCCACTTTATTGTCTAGCTTTCATGCTAAATGTTTTGTTTACTCTTTTGTGTCCTCGTACCAAGTTCTAGTTTTCCTTGTTTTATCCTAGCTTTCACGCTAGCGTCTTTTGTTTACTTTTTCTCTTTACACCAGTATTTTTGTTCATAGACTTTTGTTATTAAATAAATACCTTATATCGTACCTTTGCTGTGTTCTGCTTCGACGCATCCACGGGAAAACCACACCGGCATTACAATGCCGAAGAAGAGTCTTCACAGTAGGATCCGAGCATCAAGTTGTTTTTCCACGTCGAAACCACGGGAGGAACCCTTCGACTTAGGGTTGTGGTTGGAGCTCGTGGCTTGGGAGCAGGAAAGACTCGACTGTGGGCCTGAAGTCTCCTCCGAAGCCGTTCGCGCTGCCCCGAAGAAGCGGGGGGTCCAGTGGAGAGGTCCCCCGCGCGGCAGTAATGTTCCAGCACCACTTATTCCTCCCCATGGACACAGCAAGTTTCACCCCGTCCAGGATTCACCCGTCATTACCGGTAATCCTGCTTGTTTTTTTTCAAATCATTCCTTAAGCTGCCATGACACTTTTTCTGACACAAGCGATGACGTCATTTGGGGAACGCCCACCGGTGTCGCAACACCGGCCTCTGTTGATGACATTTTTTCAGAAGATTTTTTTATTGTGGACGATATATCTCAGCCATTTTCCAAAGACTTGGACAGTAATAATACTTTCACACAGTATCAGGACATTTATATTGATTCTAGTCACCCTCAGTATATTGTTAATTGTCAAGATCAGCCTCCCATTACTTTGGCCCCGCCCACATCTCAGCCTATTTCACGTCCTACCCCTACGTCACCTGATTTTGAAACTGACCTAGAAAAATATAGTCCTGCCTGGATGGACGAGTGGTACAGGAGAGTTTTGATTGAACTGGAGCTGGAGGAGAAATTTCTTGCTGCTCAGAACAATCCTCTCCTCATACAGACTAATGGGGTGGAGTCTGCACTCCTCCAAACCTCCCACCGCCCGCCCTTACGGTCAGCCTCTATCCAACGGGACCCCGTCTGGAATCCGGGTCTCGAGGGGAGGGCCAGTATTACTACTAAGCCTCCTAGACCTCCACCACCGGTGTTTACACCTGTTAAGCCACTACGGCCTCCTAGACCTCCTCCACCGGTGTTCTCCCCGGTCAAGTCACGCCCTCTTAGACCGCCTCCACCTGTGTTCCGTCCGTGCCCTAGTTCTAGTTTTAGTCACAGTCTCTCTCAGAGTTCGAGTCCCAGCCTTCTTCGTAGCCCATGCTCTAGTCCTACTCGTAGACCGACTTGTAGACTGAGTCGTAGTCCAAGTCCTGGTCCGAGTTTCCGTTCTGATTCTAGTTGTAGTCCTAGTCTTTCTCGTAGTCGTCGTAGTCCTAGTTCCACTCGTAGACTGATCCGTAGTCCGAGTCCTGTTTCGAGTCCGGTCCCGAGTCTTGTTTCTTGCCTTTGTAATATTAGTACTGATTCCCCTCGTGGTCTTAGTCCGAACCCTAGTCCTTACCCAAGTTCTTGTCCGAGCCCCAGTGTTACTGTAAGTCCTAGTCTTTGTCCTAGTCCTTGCCCGAGCACCAGTTTGATTGTTAGTCCCAGTCCTTGCCCAAGCCCTAGTTTGACCGTTTGTCCTAGTTCTTGCCCAAGCCCTGGTATGACTGTAAGTCCTGGTCGTTGCCCAAGCCCTTCTCAAAGCACTAGTGTGATTGTAAGTCCTGGTCCTCTCTCAAGTCCTTGCCCGAGTCCTAGTGTTTGTCTTATCACTCATCATAGTCCTAGTCCTGCTCACAGCCAGTCCCCTAGTTCTCCTCGGCAGACCCCTGTGCCTGCTCCTCGGCTGAAGCCGACTCCTGCTCCTCGGCTGAAGCCGACTCCTGCTCCTCGGCTGAAGCCGACTCCTGCTCCTCGGCTGAAGCCGACACCTGCTCCTCGGCTGAAGCCGACACCTGCTCCTCGGCTGAAGCCGACACCTGCTCCTCGGCTGAAGCCGACACCTGCTCCTCGGCTGAAGCCGACACCTGCTCCTCGGCTGAAGCCGACACCTGCTCCTCGGCTGAAGCCGACACCTGCTCCTCGGCTGAAGCCGACACCTGCTCCTCGGCTGAAGCCGACACCTGCTCCCAGTCTGGTTCTCACACCAGCACATGACTCTGACCTGGTTTTCACACCAGCACATGACTCTGACCTGGTTTTCACGCCAGAATTAGACTCTGACCTGGTTTTCACGCCAGAATTAGACTCTGACCTGGTTTTCACGCCAGAATTAGACTCTGACCTGGTTTTCACGCCAGAATTAGACTCTGACCTGGTTTTCACGCCAGAATTAGACTCTGACCTGGTTTTCACGCCAGAATTAGACTCTGACCTGGTTTTCACGCCAGAATTAGACTCTGACCTGGTTTTCACGCCAGAATTAGACTCTGACCTGGTTTTCACGCCAGAATTAGACTCTGACCTGGTTTTCACGCCAGAATTAGACTCTAAACTGGTTCTCACGCCAGCACAAACTCCAAGGCTGGAGCCCACTCTAGCACCAGTACCTAAGCTGGAGCCCACTCCGGTACCAGCACCACGACAGGTACCGGTGCCAGCTCCGTGCCGCCAAGCACCGGTGCCAGCTCCGCGCCGCCAAGCACCGCCGACGACGGGGCTGGAGCCCACACCAGCGCCGACGACGGGGCTGGAGCCCACACCAGCGCCGACGACGGGGCTGGAGCCCACACCAGCGCCGACGACGGGGCTGGAACCCACACCAGCGCCGACGACGGGGCTGGAACCCACACCAGCACCACCGACGACTACGCCTGCATTCACGTCGATGACGACTCCTGCGGCTCCCAGGCCGCCTCCGACGACTCCTGCGGCTCCCAGGCCGCCTCCGACGCCTTCTTCGGCTGCAGCACCCGCATCATCCTCGCCAGCTGCACTCGGGCCTGCTTTGGCTGCAGTCCCCGCACCCTCGCCTGCTGGGATTTCGGTGCTGAGGCGTCCACCACGTCGACCACGGGCGTGGCCTCTGCGAGGTCATCCTCCTCGCCAGATACTCCCTCCTCCATGTCGGCCACGGATGTGGCCGTGCCCGGGTCGTCCGCCTCGCCGGGCACCTCATCCTGCGAGGAGGCCACTAATGTGGCCTTTTCGAGGTCGCCCGCCAAAACTTTTTCGGCAGCAGCGTTCCACCCGCCGCCGCCACATGATGTGTCCTCGGTGGATTCGGGGACATGCGATCTGGCGACCCTCCACCGTGGCCTCCCTCCGCCCTCCCTTCGTTTGTGAACTTTCTGGTTTTGGGGAGGGGGTTCAAGTTTTTGTTTGTTTTTTAAGACATCTGGTATCTGTCTTTTGTTGGGGGGGAATACTGTTGCGATCTGCTGCTCAGATCTTCACATGTTTGTTTTTTCATTCTCAGTCTGACCCGTTTATTTCCTGTTTTTGTCCATCACTATGGTTACACATCAGTCCACCTGTTAGTCTCGCCCCGCACACCTGCTACTAATTTTCACCCTCCTATTTAAGCTCACCTTTTCTGTTTACTCATTCTCGGATCCTAATTTGCCCACGCGCATCAGTGACGACTCTCATCATTCGTATGTATTTTTTCGCTAGCTCTCACGCCAAGCCACTTTATTGTCTAGCTCTCATGCTAAATGTTTTGTTTACTCTTTTGTGTCCTCGTACCAAGTTCTAGTTTTCCTTGTTTTATCCTAGCTTTCACGCTAGCGTCTTTTGTTTACTTTTTCTCTTTACACCAGTATTTTTGTTCATAGACTTTTGTTATTAAATAAATACCTTATATCGTACCTTTGCTGTGTTCTGCTTCGACGCATCCACGGGAAAACCACACCGGCATTACAATGCCGAAGAAGAGTCTTCACATTATCGTTGGAAACGCATCTGCTTTGAGTGTTGCAGGATATCCACACATCTCTGTCGTAGCATCGCTATGGTCGGTAAAATGTGTCGGAAAAACGAGGGACTTTCGCATCTTTTGACACTGGTGCAACTTGAATCCGTCGATTGGTATGTGTTTGTTTGGCATTAAATGTGGGTGGAGAGAAAGGCTGGATGCAAATATAGCTACAAATGTACATACAGCTAGCCTAAATAGCATGCTAGTATCGATTAGCTGGCAGTCATGACGTGACCAAATATGTCTGAGTAGCATATCAATCAATAACATCAACAAAACTCACCTTTGTGATTTCGTTGACTTTATCGTTGGAAATGCAACTGCTTTGAGTGTCGCAGGATATCCACACATCTCTGTCGTAGCATCGCTATCGTCGGTAAAATGTGCACAACAAACGAGGGACTTTCGCATATTTTGACACTGGTGCAACTTGAATAAGTCGATTGGTATGTGTTTGTTTGGCATTAAATGTGGGTGGAGGGAAAGGCTGGATGCAAATATAGCTACGGATGTACATACAGCTAGCCTAAATAGCATGTTAGCATTGATTAGCTGGCAGTCATGCCGTGACCAAATATGTCTGATTAGCACATAAGTCAATAACATCAACAAAACTCACCTTTGTGATTTCGTTGACTTTATCGTTGGAAATGCATCTGCTTTGAGTGTCGCAGGATATCCACACATCTCTGTTGTAGCATCGCTATCGTCGGTAAAATGTGTCGGAAAAACGAGGGACTTTCGCATCTTTTGACACTGGTGCAACTTGAATAAGTCGATTGGTATGTGTTTGTTTGGCATTAAATGTGGGTGGAGGGAAAGGCTGGATGCAAATATAGCTACGGATGTACATACAGCTAGCCTAAATAGCATGTTAGCATTGATTAGCTGGCAGTCATGCCGTGACCAAATATGTCTGATTAGCACATAAGTCAATAACATCAACAAAACTCACCTTTGTGATTTCGTTGACTTTATCGTTGGAAACGCATCTGCTTTGAGTGTCGCAGGATATCCACACATCTCTGTCGTAGCATCGCTATGGTCGGTAAAATGTGTCGGAAAACGAGGGACTTTCGCATCTTTTGACACTGGTGCAACTTGAATCCGTCGATTGGTATGTGTTTGTTTGGCATTAAATGTGGGTGGAGAGAAAGGCTGGATGCAAATATAGCTACAAATGTACATACAGCTAGCCTAAATAGCATGTTAGTATCGATTAGCTGGCAGTCATGACGTGACCAAATATGTCTGAGTAGCATATCAATCAATAACATCAACAAAACTCACCTTTGTGATTTCGTTGACTTTATCGTTGGAAATGCAACTGCTTTGAGTGTCGCAGGATATCCACACATCTCTGTCGTAGCATCGCTATCGTCGGTAAAATGTGCACAACAAACGAGGGACTTTCGCATATTTTGACACTGGTGCAACTTGAATAAGTCGATTGGTATGTGTTTGTTTGGCATTAAATGTGGGTGGAGGGAAAGGCTGGATGCAAAAATAGCTACAAATGTACATACAGCTAGCCTAAATAGCATGTTAGTATCGATTAGCTGGCAGTCATGCTGCGACCAAATATGTCTGATTAGCACATAAGACAATAACATCAACAAAACTCACCTTTGTGATTTCGTTGACTTTATCGTTGGAAACGCATCTGCTTTGAGTGTCGCAGGATATCCACACATCTCTGTCGTAGCATCGCTATGGTCGGTAAAATGTGTCGGAAAAACGAGGGACTTTCGCATCTTTTGACACTGGTGCAACTTGAATCCGTCGATTGGTATGTGTTTGTTTGGCATTAAATGTGGGTGGAGGGAAAGGATGGATGCAAATATAGCTACAAATGTACATACAGGTAGCCTAAATAGCATGTTAGCATCGATTAGCTGGCAGTCATACCGTGACCAAATATGTCTGATTAGCACATAAGTCAATAACATCAACAAAACTCACTTTTGTGATTTCGTTGACTTTATCGTTGGAAATGCATCTGCTTTGAGTGTCGCGGGTTACCCACACATCTCTGTCGTAGCATCGCTATCGTCGGTAAAATGTGCCGAACAAACGAGGGACTTTCGCATCTTTTGACACTAGTGCTACTTGAATCCGTCGATTGGTATGTGTTTGTTTGGCATTAAATGTGGGTGGAGGGAAAGACTAGATGCAAATATAGCTACAAATGTACATACAGCTAGCCTAAATAGCATGTTAGCATCGATTAGCTGGCAGTCATGCCGTGACCAAATATGTCTGATTAGCACATAAGTCAATAACATCAACAAACATCGTTAGCACCAATGCTAAAAATTATTCTCTGCATTTGACCCATCACCCTTCTTCACCCCTTGGGAGGTGAGTGGAGCAGTGAGCAGCAGCGGTGCCACGCCCGGGGATCATTTTTGGTGATTCAGCGCTCAATTCCAGCCATTGATGCTGAGTGCCAAGCAGGGAGGTAAAAGATCCCATTTTTATAGTCTTTGGTATGACTCAGCCGGGGTTTCAGAAAGACAATTTTAGAGAAATAATACAACCTTAAAATGATTTTAAGATTTTTAAACTCCTTCCTCTTCTTTTCTGACAATTTATTTTTTGATTGTAAAGAATAATAAATACATTTTAATTTAATTCTTCATTTTAGCTCCTGTTTTTTCGACGAAGAATATTTGTGAAATCTTTCTTCAGACTTATTATGATTAAAATTCCCCAAAATTATTCTGGCAAATCTAGAAAATCTTTACAATCAGATTTAAATCTTATTTAAAAGTCTTTTGAATTTCTTTTTAAATTTTTGTTCTGGAAAATCTAGAAGAAATAATGATGTGTCTTTGTTAGAAATATAGCTTGGTCCAATTTGTTATATATTCTAACAAAATGCAGATTGGATTTTAACCTAATTAAAACATGTCATGAAAATTGTAAAATTAATCTTGATTAGGAAAAATTACTAAATTATTTTTTACATTTTTTCAAAAAGATTAAAATTAGCTAGTTTTTTTCTTCCTTTTTTCGTTGAATTTGGAATTTGGAATTTTAAAGAGTCAAACATTTTTTCTAAATTTAATTTTTATTTTTTGCCTGTTTTCCTTCCTTTTAAACCGTTCAATTAAGTGTTTTTTTTCATCATTTATTCTCTACAAAAAACCTTCCGTAAAAGGAAAAAAAAAAATGTAAAGAATAATAAAAACATTTTAATTTAATTCCTCATTTTAGCTTCTGTTTTTTCCACAAATATTTGTGAAATCTTTCTTCAAACTTATTATGATTAGAATTAAAAAAATATATATTCTGGCAAATCTAGAAAATCTTTACAATCAGATTTAAATCTTATTTAAAAGTCTTTTGAATTTCTTTTTAAATTTTTGTTCTGGAAAATCTAGAAGAAATAATGATGTGTCTTTGTTAGAAATATAGCTTGGTCCAATTTGTTATATATTCTAACAAAATGCAGATTGGATTTTAACCTAATTAAAACATGTCATGAAAATTGTAAAATTAATCTTGATTAGGAAAAATTACTAAATTATATTTTACATTTTTTCAAAAAGATTAAAATTAGCTAGTTTTTTTCTTCCTTTTTTCGTTGAATTTGGAATTTGGAATTTTAAAGAGTCAAACATTTTTTCTAAATTTAATTTTTATTTTTTGCCTGTTTTCCTTCCTTTTAAACCGTTCAATTAAGTGTTTTTTTTCATCATTTATTCTCTACAAAAAACCTTCCGTAAAAGGAAAAAAAAAATGTAAAGAATAATAAAAACATTTTAATTTAATTCCTCATTTTAGCTTCTGTTTTTTCCACAAATATTTGTGAAATCTTTCTTCAAACTTATTATGATTAGAATTAAAAAAATATATATTCTGGCAAATCTAGAAAATCTTTAGGACCAAATTTAAATCTTATTTCAAAGTATTTTGAATTTCTTTTAAAATTTTTGTTTTGGAAAGTCTAGAAGAAATAATGATTTGTCTTTGTTAGAAATATAGCTTGGTCCAATTTGTTATATATTCTAACAAAATGCAGATTGGATTTTAACCTATTTAAAACATGTCATCAAAATTGTAAAATTAATCTTAATTAGGAAAAATTAATAAATTATGTTTTTAACTTTTTCAAAAAGATTCAAATTAGCTAGTTTTTCTCTTCTTTTTTTTCGATTGAATTTGGAATTTTAAAGAGTCGAAATTGAAGATAGACTATGTTTCAAAATTTAATTTTCATTTTTTTCCTGTTTTCTCTTCTTTTAAACCGTTCAATTAAGTGTTTTTTTCATCATTTATTCCCTACATAAAACCTTCCGTAAAAGGAAAAACGGAATGACAGACAGAAATACCCATTTTTTTAATATACAGTATATATATATATATATATATATATATATATATATATATATATATATATAAATATGTATATATATATATATATATATATATATATATAGAGAGAGAGAGAGAGAGAGAGAGAGAGAGAGAGAGAGAGAGAGAAAGAGAGAGAGATTTATTTATTAAAGGTAAATTGAGCAAATTGGCCATTTCTGGCAATTTATTTAAGTGTGTATCAAACTGGTAGCCCTTCGCATTAATCAATACCCAAGAAGTAGCTCTTGGTTTCAAAAAGGTTGGTGACCTTGTTAGATAAAAGCAGTTAAAAACAGGTTATTGTGTCTTTTTCCACTCTATTATTTCACTTCTGTTAAAATGTAATAATCACTTATTCTTTTGTGGTTTGATACTTTACATTAGTTTCGGATGATACCACAAATATGGGTATCAATCCGATACCAAGTCATTACAGGATCATACATTGGTCGTATCCAAAGTCCTCATGTGTCCAGGGACATATTTTCTGAGTTTAGAAACGTAATATAAAAAAAAAAAAAAGATTTTGTGATGTTAAAAAATATCGATGTAATCATGGTAGTATCGACTAGGTACGCTCCTGTACTTGGTATCATTCCAGTGGATGTCAGGTGTAGATCCACCCATGGCCGGTGTGTAGTGAAGCATGTTTAGCTATTCCTCGTCCTGCAGGGATGATACTTGTAAGAAACGTACTTTACTTGTCGTCATGGAAACCAGGATTAGTGATTTAGAAGTAGCTACAAGGACTGCAGACTGCGGCTGGACTTCAACCATGTCTTAAAGCACCGTTTCAGTGTCATAACTTCACATTTAACGTCAGTTTTTAAGCCAAAATGCGTCCGTTCTCCCTTTTCTGTCTACACACCGTGTCTGCTTGTAAGTACTCTGTGATTGTGTGCTGCCGAACATGCTCCCCTGTTCGTAAAAATCAACAATGACGCGACGTGACGACGACGGGGGGCGGTGGACCGGTATTTTTTTAGACTCGGTATAGTACCGAATATGATTCATTAGTATCGCGGTACTATACTAATACCGGGATATCGTTCAACTCCAGTTTGATTGATTGATTGATTGATACTTTTATTAGTAGATTGCACAGTTCAGTACATATTCCGTACAATTGACCACTAAATGGTAACACCCCAATAAGTTTTTCAACTTGTCGGGGTCCACGTTAATCAATTCATGGTAAGAAAAACGCCGAAAAGACAAGATTTAGTCCTCTTGTAGCTCAGCCGTACTTTCACGCAGCTTTTTTGATTGATTAATTGATTGATTGAAACTTTTATCAGTGGAATTGCAGAGTACAGTACATATTCCGTACAACTGACCACTAAATGAAAAACGCCGAAAAGACAAGATTAACTCCTCTTGTAGCTCAGCCGTACTTTCAAGTAGCTTTTTTGATTGATTAATTGATTGATTAAAACTTGTATTAGTAGATTGCACAGTTCAGTACATATTCCGAACAATTGACCACTAAATGGTAACACCCCAATAAGTTTTTCAACTTGTTTAAGTCGGGGTCCACGTTAATCAATTCATGGTAAGAAAAACGCCAAAAAGACAAGATTAACTCCTCTTGTAGCTCAGCTGTACTTTCACGTAGCTTTTTTGATTGATTAATTGATTGATTGAAACTTTTATTAGTAGATTGCACAATACAGTACATATTCCGAACAATTGACCACTAAATGAAAAACGCCAAAAAGACAAGATTACCTCCTCTTGTAGCTCAGCCGTACTTTCAAGTAGCTTTTTTGATTGATTAATTGATTGATTGATACTTTTATTAGTAGATTGCACAGTACAGTACATATTCCGTACAATTGACCACTAAATGGTAACACCCCAACACGTTTTTCAACTTGTTTAAGTCGGGGGTCCACGTTAATCTATTCATGGTAAGAAAAACACCAAAAAGAGAAGATTACCTACTCTTGTAGCTCAGCTGTACTTTTACGTAGCTTTTTTGATTGATTGATTGAAACTTTTATTAGTAGATTGCACAGTTCAGTACATATTCCGAACAATTGACCACTAAATAGTAACACCCAAATAAGTTTTTCAACTTGTTTAAGTCGGGGGTCCACGTTAATCAATTCAAGGTAAGAAAAATGCCGAAAAGACAAGATTACCTTCTTACCTTTCAAGTAGCTTTTTTGAGTGATTAATTGATTGATTAAAACTTTTATCAGTGGAATTGCAGAGTACAGTACATATTCCGTACAATTGACCACTAAATGAAAAACGCCGAAAAGACAAGATTACCTCCTCTTGTAGCTCAGCCGTACTTTCAAGTAGCTTTTTTGATTGATTAATTGATTGATTAAAACTTTTATTAGTAGATTGCACAGTTCAGTACATATTCCGAACAATTGACCACTAAATGGTAAAACCCAAATAAGTTTTTCAACTTGTTTAAGTCGGGGGTCCATGTTAATCAATTCATGGTAAGAAAAACGCCAAAAAGACAAGATTAACTCCTCTTGTAGCTCAGCTGTACTTTCACGTAGCTTTTTTGATTGATTAATTGATTGATTGAAACTTTTATAATTAGATTGCACAGTACAGTACATATTCCGTACAATTGACCACTAAATGGTAACACCCCAATACGTTTTTCAACTTGTTTAAGTCGGGGGTCCACGTTAATCCATTCTTGGTAAGAAAAATGCCAAAAAGAGAAGATTACCTCCTCTTGTAGCTCAGCCGTACTCTCACGTTGCTTTTTTGATTGATTAATTGATTGATTACAACTTTTATTAGTAGATTGCACAGTAAAGTACATATTCCGAACAATTGACCACTAAATGGTAACACCCCAATACGTTTTTCAACTTATTTAAGTTGGGGGTCCACGTTAATCAATTCATGTTAAGAAAAACGCCGAAAAGACAAAATTACCTCCTCTTGTAGCTCAGCTGTACTTTCACGTAGCTTTTTTGATTGATTAATTGATTGATTAAAACTTTTATCAGTGGAATTGCAGAGTACAGGACATATTCCGTACAATTGACCACTAAATGGTAACACCCCAATACGTTTTTCAACTTGTTTAAGTCGGGGGTCCACGTTAATCAATTAATGGTATGAAACCGCCAAAAAGACAAGATTACCTCCTCTTGTAGCTCAGCCGTACTCTCACGTTGCTTTTTTGATTGATTAATTGATTGATTACAACTTTTATTAGTAGATTGCACAGTAAAGTACATATTCCGAACAATTGACCACTAAATGGTAACACCCCAATAAGTTTTTCAACTTATTTAAGTTGGGGGTCCACGTTAATCAATTCATGTTAAGAAAAACGCCGAAAAGACAAAATTACCTCCTCTTGTAGCTCAGCTGTACTTTCACGTAGCTTTTTTGATTGATTAATTGATTGATTGAAACTTTTATTAGTAGATTGCACAGTTCAGTACATATTCCGAACAATGGACCACTAAATGAAAAACGCCGAAAAGACAAGATTACCTCCTCTTGTAACTCAGCCGTACTTTCAAGTAGCTTTTTTGATTGATTAATTGATTGATTAAAACTTTTATCAGTGGAATTGCAGAGTACAGGACATATTCCGTACAATTGACCACTAAATGGTAACACCCCAATACGTTTTTCAACTTGTTTAAGTCGGGGGTCCACGTTAATCAATTAATGGTATGAAACCGCCAAAAAGACAAGATTATCTCCTCTTGTAGCTCAGCCGTACTTTCAAGTAGCTTTTTTGATTGATTAATTGATTGATTGAAACTTTTATTAGTAGATTGCACAGTTCAGTACATATTCCGTACAATTGACCACTAAATGGTAACACCCCAATACGTTTTTCAACTTGTTTAGGTCGGGGGTCCATGTTAATCAATTCATGGTAAGAAAAACGCCAAAAAGACAAGATTACCTCCTCTTGTAGCTCAGCTGTACTTTCACGTAGCTTTTTTGATTGATTAATTGATTGATTAAAACTTTTATCAGTGGAATTGCAGAGTACAGGACATATTCCGTACAATTGACCACTAAATAGTAACACCCCAATATGTTTTTCAACTTGTTTAAGTCGGGGGTCCACGTAAATCAATTCATGGTAAGAAAAACACCAAAAAGACAAGATTACCTCCTCTTGTAGCTCAGCCGTACTTTTCCGTAGCTTTTTTGATTGATTAATTGATTGATTGATACTTTTATAAGTAGATTGCACAATACAGTACATATTCCGAACAATTGACCACTAAATGAAAAACGCCGAAAAGACAAGATTACCTCCTCTTGTAGCTCAGCCGTACTTTCAAGTAGCTTTTTTGATTGATTAATTGATTGATTAATTTAAACTTTTATTAGTAGATTGCACAGTTCAGTACATATTCTGTACAATTGACCACTAAATTGTAACACCCGAATACGTTTTTCAACTTGCTTAAGTCGGGGGTCCACGTTAATCAATTCATGGTAAGAAAAACGCCAAAAAGACAAGATTACCTCCTCTTGTAGCACAGCTGTACTTTTACGTAGCTTTTTTGATTGATTAATTGATTGATTGAAACTTTTATTAGTAGATTGCACAGTACAGTACATATTCCGTACAATTGACCACTAAATGGTAACACCCCAATACGTTTTTCAACTTGTTTAAGTCGGGGTCCATATTAATCAATTCATGGTAAGAAAAACACCAAAAAGACAAGATTACCTCCTCTTGTAGCTCAGCTGTACTTTTCCGTAGCTTTTTTGATTGATTAATTGATTGATTGATACTTTTATAAGTAGATTGCACAATACAGTACATATTCCGAACAATTGACCACTAAATGAAAAACGCCGAAAAGACAAGATTAACTCCTCTTGTAGCTCAGCCGTACTTTCAAGTAGCTTTTTTGATTGATTAAAACTTTTATTAGTAGATTGCACAGTACAGTACATATTCCGTACAATTGACCACTAAATGGTAACACCCCAATACGTTTTTCAACATGTTTAAGTCGGGGTCCATGTTAATCAATTCATGGTAAGAAAAATGCCGAAAAGACAAGATTTAGTCCTCTTGTAGCTCAGCTGTACTTTTCCGTAGCTTTTTTGATTGATTAATTGATTGATTGATACTTTTATAAGTAGATTTCACAATACAGTACATATTCCGAACAATTGACCACTAAATGAAAAACGCCGAAAAGACAAGATTATCTCCTCTTGTAGCTCAGCCGTACTTTCAAGTAGCTTTTTTGATTGATTAATTGATTGATTAATTTAAACTTTTATTAGTAGATTGCACAGTTCAGTACATATTCTGTACAATTGACCACTAAATTGTAACACCCGAATACGTTTTTCAACTTGCTTAAGTCGGGGGTCCACGTTAATCAATTCATGGTAAGAAAAACGCTAAAAAGAGAAGATTACCTCCTCTTGTAGCTCAGCTGTACTTTCAAGTAGCTTTTTTGATACTAAAAGCAAATAAAAACTCCTCCGCCATTTTGAATATGACGACAGTGGAAGCATCACTCGTGACGTCACGATTTTGACCCGGCGGTAAAAGTATGCATGCGCTAATAAATCTGGGGAGTGAGTTTGACCCGGCAATAATTCAAGGCAGGCGCATATTACATGCCCGGCGGCTTTTCAAGGAAATACGGCAATCTGATTTAAAAATGCATAAAAAAAAATCACGCAAAAAAAAATTTCCCCATCAAAGACCCCTGCGGTCATTTTTAACAGCCATTTATAGATTATCAAACCTTCGACAGATGAATGGTTGAACTGCTTTGCCACATCAGGGGCCTCAATTGTCATCATTTTAATATCAAAAAAGGACCGGTTCTTTTGATCTGGTCCACATTGAGCTTGTGAGAATTTGAAATAGTTTTTTTTTTTCCTAACCTTGCAATATGCTTCCCCCCAACCCCCAGACCATGGTGACTCCTCTGACGCAGCGCTACTTCGGCTTTGGCGAGCTGGGCAACAGTGTGATGTACAGCCTGTGTGGGGTGGAGGTCATCCTGGGCTTCCTCTTTGTTCGCTGGCTGAGCGGGAAGGTGGCGGACCGTACGGTGCTGGCCGCGGGCCTGGTCATCTGTGGCGCCGCCTGTGTCTGGTGCCTCGGGTTCCTCTGCGACCTCCAAGGTGCAAAACGCCTCATGCAATGGTACACACAAAGCCGAGCCATGTCTGGGGTGTCCAGACTTTTTGACTTGGGCCATACTCTGCAAAAAGTCAGTGTTCAAAAACAAGAAAAATTAAAACTGCAAGCAGCGTTGGTCAGGTCCGCCTTTGGCTGCTGGCCATCCGACCCAAGCGCTGGTCTAAGTCAGACCTACATAGAGGAGTTTGTTTCATGTCAAACAGTTTTGTCTGGGTTTTTTCCTAGGAGGCGCTATTTTGATTTTTGGGGTTAGGTTTTTTTATTGGATGGCAATTTTTGCCAGTCCTGATGTGTGTGTAAAATTTGGTGAGTTTTGACGCATGTTAAGGGGGTCAAATTACAGATCGGATTTTCTGGATGTTGTTGATAAATGGCTTTCGCTTTGCATAGTAGGGCTTTAACTTGCACTTAGAAGTAATTTAAGGGGGTCAAATTACAGCTCAAAGTAGCAAAAAGGACATTTTAGGGGTATTTTATTTGAACAAAGCAAAATTATCTGTCAATAGAACAAAAAAATTCGGCTTGTCAAGACTTTACAAAACAAGTAAAATTAGCTAACCTCAATTAACCAAAAAATACCTTAAATAAGTACATTGTCATTAACAACAAGTGCACTTTTCTTGGTATAAAAAAAAATTCATACTTGCCAACCTTGAGACCTCCGAATTCGGGAGATGGGGTTTGGTGGTAGCGGGGTGTGTATATTGTAGCGTCCTGGAAGAGTTAGTGCTGCAAGGGGTTCTTTGGTATTTGTTCTGTTGTGTTTATGTTGTGTTACGGTATGGATGTTCTCCCGAAATGTGTTTGTCATTCTTGTTTGGTGTGGCTTTACAGTGTGGCGCATATTTGTAACTGTGTTAAAGTTGTTTATACGGCCACCCTCAGTGTGACCTGTATGGCTGTTGACCAAGTATGCCTTGCATTTACTTGTGTGTGAAAAGTTGTTATGTGATTGGGCCGGCACGCAAAGGAAGTGCCTTTAAGGTTTATTGGCTCGGTTGGTAGAGCGGCCGTGCCAGCAACTTGAGGGTTGCAGGTTCGATTCTCGCTTCCGCCATCCTAGTCACTGCCGTTGTGTCCTTGGGCAAGACACTTTGCCCACCTGCTCCCAGTGCCACCCACACTGGTTTGAATGTCACTTAGATATTGGGTTTCACTATGTAAGGCGCTTTGAGTCACTAGAGAAAAAGCTCTATGTAAATATAATTCACTTCACTTACGGTGCGGATGTTCTCCCGAAATGTGTTTGTCATTCTTGTTTGGTGTGGCTTTACAGTGTGGCGCATATTTGTAACAGTGTTAAAGTTGTTTATGCGGCCACCCTCAGTGTGACCTGTATGGCTGTTGATTACGTACGCATTGCCTTCACTTGCGTTTGTCAGCAGACGTCCAGACAATATGTGTGTGGCAAAAAAATGGATGCGACGACAGGTTGTAGAGCTCGCCCTCAATATTGTTGTCCGGGTGAAATTCGGGAGAATGGGTGCCCCTGGGGGTTTTCGGGAGGGGCACTGAAATTTGGGAGTCTCCCGGAAAAATCGGGAGGGTTGGCAAGTATGTGCTAGTACCAATATTTTGACATAATGATATGCGATATGTATATATGTATATATTTACATATATATGGGACCAAAATACGAAAACAAATAAGAAGAAAACCAGTACCACAAACCTAAAACTAGTTTAGTTTCGTCTTTATTAACAAAACCACCAAATTAATCATACATATATTATATGTATTTGTATATACAGTGGGGCAAAAAAGTATTTAGTCAGCCAGCGATTGTGCAAGTTCTCCCACGCAATTTTTGCCAGTCCTGATGTCTGTGTAAAATTTGGTGAGTTTTGACGCATGTTAAGGGGGTCAAATTACAGATCGGATTTTCTGGATGTTGTTGATAAATGGCTTTCGCTTTGGATAGTAGGGCTTTAACTTGCACTTAGAAGCAATTTAAGGGGTCAAATTACAGCTCAAAGTAGCAAAAATGACATTTTAGGGGTATTTTATTTGAACAAAGCAAAATTATCTGTCAATAGAACAAAAATATTCGGCTTGTCAAGACTTTACAAAACAAGTAAAATTAGCTAACCTCAATTAACCCAAAAATACCTTAAATAAGTACATTATCATTAATAACAAGTGCACTTTTCTTGGTAGAAAAAAATGCTACTGCATACTGGCCAACCTTGAGACCTCCGAATTCGGGAGATGGGGTTTGGTGGTAGCGGAGGGTGTATATTGTAGCGTCCTGGAAGAGTTAGTGCTGCAAGGGGGTCTTTGGTATTAGTTCTGTTGTGTTTATGTTGTGTTACGGTATGGATGTTCTCCCGAAATGTGTTTGTCATTCTTGTTTGGTGTGGCTTTACAGTGTGGCGCATATTTGTAACTGTGTTAAAGTTGTTTATACGGCCACCCTCAGTGTGACCTGTATGGCTGTTGACCAAGTATGCCTTGCATTTACTTGTGTGTGAAAAGTTGTAGATATTATGTGATTGGGCCAGCACGCAAAGGAAGTGCCTTTAAGGTTTATTGGCTCGGTTGGTAGAGCGGCCGTGCCAGCAACTTGAGGGTTGCAGGTTCGATTCCCGCTTCCGCCATCCTAGTCACTGCCGTTGTGTCCTTGGGCAAGGCACTTTACCCACCTGCTCCCAGTGCCACCCACACTGGTTTGAATGTCACTTAGATATTGGGTTTCACTATGTAAGGCGCTTTGAGTCACTATAGAAAAAAGCGCTATATAAATATAATTCACTTCACATTTCGGGATGTTCTCCCGAAATGTGTTTGTCATTCTTGTTTGGTGTGGCTTTACAGTGTGGCGCATATTTGTAACAGTGTTAAAGTTGTTTATACGGCCACCCTCAGTGTGACCTGTATGGCTGTTGATTACGTACGCATTGCCTTCACTTGCGTTTGTCAGCAGACGTCCAGACAATATGTGTGTGGCAAAAAAATGGACGCGACGACAGGTTGTAGAGCTCGCCCTCAATATTGTTGTCCGGGTGAAATTCGGGAGAATGGGTGCCCCTGGGGGTTTTCGGGAGGGGCACTGAAATTTGGGAGTCTCCCGGAAAAATCGGGAGGGTTGGCAAGTATGTGCTAGTACCAATATTTTGACATAATGATATGCGATATGTATATATGTATATATTTACATTTATATGGGGCCAAAATAGTAAAACAAATAAGAAGAAAAACAATACCACAAACCTAAAACTAGTTTATTTTCGTCTTGCTCATTTAAAAAAACAAAACAAAATTAATCATACATATATTATATGTATTTGTATGTACAGTGGGGCAAAAAAGTATTTATTCAGCCAACGATTGTGCAAGTTCTCCCACTTAAAATGATGACAGAGGTCTGTAATTTTCATCATGGGTACACTTCAACTGTGAGAGACAGAATGTGAAAAAAAATCCAGGAATTTTAAAGAATTTATTTGTAAATTATGGTGGAAAATAAGTGTGTGGTCAACCATTCAAAGCTCTCACTGATGGAAGGAGGTTTTGGCTCAAAATCTCACGACACATGGCCCCATTCATTCTTTCCTTAACACGGATCAATCGTCCTGTCCCCTTAGCAGAAAAACAGCCCCAAAGCATGATGTTTCCAGCCCCATGCTTCGCAGTAGGTGTGGTGTTCTTGGGATGCAACTCAGTATTCTTCATCCTCCAAACACGACGAGTTGAGTTTATACCAAAAAGTTATATTTTGGTTTCATCTGACCACATGACATTCTCCCAATCCTCTGCTGTATCATCCATGTATCCATTTTGGTATAAACTCAACTCGAATACTGAGTTGCATCCCAAGAACACCACACCTACTGTAAAGCATGGGGGTGGAAACATCATGCTTTGGGGCTGTTTTTCTGCTAAGGGGACAGGACGATTGATCCGTGTTAAGGAAAGAATGAATGGGGCCATGTGTCGTGAGATTTTGAGCCAAAACCTCCTTCCATCAGTGAGAGCTTTGAATGGTTGACCAAATACTTATTTTCCACCATCATTTACAAATTATTTGAAATTCCTGTATTTTTTTTCACATTCTGTCTCTCACAGTTGAAGTGTACCTATGATGAAAATTACAGACCTATGTCATCATTTTAAGTGGGAAAACTTGCACAATCGGGGGCTGACTAAATACTTTTTTCCCCCACTGTATATATATATATATATATATATATATATATATATATATATATACAGTGGGGAAAAAAAGTATATATATATATATATATATATATATATATATATGCAAAAAGTTTGACATTTTCATTGTAGTGGCTTCAAATGGGTGTAATTTTGAATTATAGTGATTTGATATTTGTTATGCTATCCTCAACTTTCAGTGAGCAGGTTATGATAAGTGTGACCTTTTTAGTGTTGACTTTTTGAGTGGGAAAAGTGGTTTGGATTGGCTCATAAGGGTAAATGGTTATGGTGCGTCAACTTCAAAGTACAGTTAATGATCATCGATCTGCTTTACTCACATTGTGGCAAATTATGTGTCAAAAATCTGCAGGCCAGATTCCTTCTTAAACTGAAGAATCCGGCGGGCCGCTTTTGGCCTGGTTTTAGGACGCCATCGAGTTGCCGTGTAAATGATATCACTCAGCATTTGTACGGCCAGCTGGAGACCAGGAAAACACACCGGATCCCGCGTCTTCATGTTCAGCTTGTCACGTTTATCACCGTGATGACAAACGACAGGTGCCGGAGCGGGGAAATTGCCCGAGTACATATAAAGGGATTAGAGTAATCTCATTAGACCAGAATGCTATTTGTTAAAGCATATCGTGCATTTGCAAGCTATTTGTTAGGGCTGAAACGGCGAAAACAAAGAAAGCAATCTTTAACGCTGAGATACGAGCTAACGTGATTTTGGGTCCTCGGTCCATCTCGAAAGCATGTCTGATTGATGAAATTGTGTTTTGAAAATGAGATTACAGGATTTGACTTGAGAGAAGAACATCCAACATTTTTGAGTGGGCAGAGGATGCAAGACGAGGCGGAACAAAATAAAAAAAAATAAAAAATGGAGTGGCTGCTCGCTTGGCAGAGGGTTCGATTTCAGGGATACGGCTTTCTGTGGGGCTGCCAGAGCATTTGTGGAAGCAGAAATGAACAGGAGATAATTTTTGTACAAGCTAAAAAACATGTTTATTAAGTATGTTGACCATTTGGATTCTGTTTTTCAATCAATCAATGTTTATTTATATAGCCCAGGGGTCGGCAACCCGCGGCTCTGGATCTTTGGCAACTCTTATGCGGCTCAGCTGCACAATCGCCGACCCCCCAGATAGTTGCGGAGAGATTCCGGAATTCAATGCCTCTCCCGGACATCACCCGGAGTGAACATTCTCCAATTTTCACTCGGACTACAATATTAAGGGCGTGCCGTGATGATATTACTCTTAACATCCTCTTGAACGTCATCGCGACCGCCATTCACGGAATGCTATTTGCGTGCCGACCGGACACGTGCATTTCGCTGCTTCTATCGGCACATGTATGAGATTGCAAGGCATACTGGGTGACACAGAGTACACTGACGGTTGTGATACAAACAACTTTAACACTCCTACTAATATGCGCCACATTGTGAACCCACACAAAAGAAGAATGACAAACACATTTCGGGAGAAAATCCTCACAGTAACACAACATAAATGCAACACAAAAAATACCCAGAATCCGTTGCATCCATGACAAATCCTGACCATGTTATACACCCCGCAAGCACCAACCCCGCGTGGTTGAGGTTTGAGTGCTAAAGGTTGCCGACCCCTGATATAGCCCTAAATCACAAAAGTCTCAAAGGACTGTACAAACCACTACGACTACGACATCCTCGGAAGAACCCACATAAGGGCAAGGAAAACTCACACCCAGTAGGCAAGGAGAACTCACACCCAGTGGGACGCCAGTGAAAACCTTGGAGAGGACCTCATATGTGGGCAACCCCCCCCCTCTAGGGGACCGAAAGCAATTGATGTCAAGCGGGTCTAACATGATACTGTGAAAGTTCAATCCATAGTGGCTCCAACACAGCCGCAAGAGTTCAGTTCAAAGCGGATCCAAGACAGCAGCGAGAGTCTCGTCCACAGGAAACCATCCCAAGCGGAGTCGGATCAGTATCGTAGAGATGTCCCCAACCGATACACAGGCGAGCGGTCCATCCTGGGTCCCGACGAGCAGTCCATCTTGGGTCCCCACTCTGGACAGACAGTACTTCATCCATGGCCATCAGACCGGACCCCCTCCCCAAGGGAGGAGGGACAGAGGAGAAATCAACTGGTCTAAAAAGGAGGTATATTTAAAGGCTAGAGTATACAGATGAGTTTTAAGGTGAGACTTAAATGCTTCTACTGAGGTAGCATCTCGAACTGTTACCGGGAGGGCATTCCAGAGTACTGGAGCCTGAACGGAAAACGCTCCATAGCCCGCAGGCTTTTTTTGGGCATTAGGAATCACTAATAAGCTGGAGTCCTTTGAACGCAGATTTCTTGCCGGGTCATATGGCGCAATACAATCGGCAAGATAGGATGGAGCTAGACCGTGTAGTATTTTATACGTAAGTAGTAAAACCTTAAAGTCACATCTTAAGTGCACAGGAAGCCAGTGCAGGTGAGCCAGTACAGGCGTAATATGATCAAACTTTCTTGTTCTTGTCAAAAGTCTAGCAGCCGCATTTTGTACCAACTGTATTCTTTTAATGCTAGACAACGGGAGACCCGAAAATAATACGTTACAGTAGTCGAGACGAGACGTAACAAACGCATGGATAATGATCTCAGCGTCTTTAGTGGACAAAATGGAGCGAATTTTAGCGATATTACGGAGATGAAAGAAGGCCGTTTTAGTAACGCTTTTAATGTGTGACTCAAAGGAGAGAGTTGGGTCGAAGATAATACCCAGATTCTTTACAGAGTCACCTTGTTTAATTATTTGGTTGTCAAATGTTACAGCTGGAAATATTAAATGGAGGTCGGTGTCTAGCAGGACCGATAATCAGCATTTCCGTTTTTTTGGCGTTGAGTTGCAAAAAGTTAGCGGACATTTTTGAGCATGAGTAGATTTTTTTCCTTGCATCCTAAGCTTCAATGTACTGTATATTTCCAACGATAAACTGCTCCTTTTTTTCTACGTTTTTAAAACAGTGTGGCTGATTGACGGATTGTTCTGTGCTGATGCTCACAATGCAACAAGTTTTCCAAAAAATACAAGCAAACAAACCGATAAGGTGTGTTATTGTTCGTGCAATGGCACCATATTTTGACTACAGGTGCTAGAGTGTCCTTCTGTTTAGTCCTTTCGACCGGAAGTAGATGTGCCGTTTAGAGCTGGGCGATATGGCCTTTTATTAATATCTCAATATTTTTAAGCCATATCACGATACACAATATATATTTTGCCTTAGCCTTGAATGGCAGTTTGTTTGTGTTTTAGTTTTTCCTCTGTGTGTGTTTAGTATTTCCTGTCCTTAGCTCCTTTCAGCACTCTTATTTTGATTCAGCTTCCTGTTTGTCTCCCTGTGTGCTGTCTTCCCACAGCTGCGGCTGATTGGCACCTGGCCACACCTGTTGCCAATCAGCCCGCTCCTATTTGTACCTGCTTTGTCTTGTGTCAGTTGCTGGATCATCGTATTGTCTTGTCAATGTCACGTCTAGTCGCTCTTGTGATGTGTCATCGCTCCTGTCGTGTCGTACCTAAGCTATATTCAGTTTATGTTTGTAGCTTACTGTTTTTTGTTCCCTGCTTCCGTTTTATTTTTCATTATACAAGCACGATTTCTGTTCGCTACCCGCTAGCTTCCACGCTAAGCTCCTGTTAGTTATTTTCTAGCTCTCAGGCTAGCTCCTTTTGGCACCTGGCCACACCTGTGGTCAATACCTGCTCTGTTCCTCCAGTCAGTGCTGGATTATTGATTTGTCCTTGCCACATGTCGCTCTTGTCGTTGCTACCTGTCGTGTCGGTGTCATCATTAAAGCTACTACCTGTCGTGCTATATTTGTCCTTGTCGTCGTAGCGGTAAGCTTTTCCTGTTAGCTATTTGTAGTTTATTTTCTCCTAGCTCTTTTGTTTTGTGTTTTCTTGTTAGCCATTAGCTGTTTAAAGTTTTGCTACCCGCTAGCTTCCACGCTAAGTTCCGTTTTGTTTTCTACCTCCCACGCTAGTTCCCTTAGTTTGTTATCCGCCCACGTGCGTGCTTTTTGTTTGTTCTTGTTTAGTTTTAATTAAATCCAATGCCTGTCTCCATCTCTGCATCTTGGGGTTCGACACCAACAAACATTGACAGAATGAAAATATGATGCATATAATCACAGCAGTATGATGATTCTATGTGTCTACATTAAAACATTTTTGTTCATACTGCATTAATATATGCTCACAACTAAGTCAGTTTACCAAAACTGTATTTATTAAACAGTTATTAAGCAGTGGCACAAACATTCATGTAAGTTCCAAACAGAAAGTGCAAGATTGTCAGAGACATTTTAAAACAAGCTATGAGTGCACTTTTGTGCATGATGTCACTAAGATGACATATCAAAACAACACTAAATTAAAATGCACTTTTTGTACAGAACACCACTACAATAGGTAAAAACAAATAACGTGCACTTTTGTGCATGATGTCACACAAGATATTCCAATAACTGTCAAATAAAAATGAGCTGCGTAACAGGAAATAAAATAGTATATGCCCTTTGCTATGTGGTAGATTACTACGAACGTTATTAAATTTTGTTGTTGACTATTTTGTTCATACGATCTGGAAATGGTTGCTCGGGCATTTTGTGGGTGTGGCACCAAACGTGGAGATGTTGACATGCAGTTTCAACCACTCTTCATTCTCTCGCGGGGCACTTTTCAAATGATGCTACAAGTTAGCCGTGCTGCTACTTTTTGTAGCAACGCTTTTGCCGCATAATTGTTCAACATCTTCCCGCTTGAAGCCAAACCACCGCTGTTTTTCTTCCTTCATTTGTTACCAGATTAGCACATTTTCTCCTTTGTATTACCACTCGCACCACTCCGCTAGCATCACAGCTAATGTTAGCTATGCTGCTACCTCTCATGCAAGGGCGTATGATGCGACAGTATCTGACGTATATGTAAGTGCCGTTACGTCTTTTAGCCATCTATAGCGTTTTTACTTGAGTGGATTTTTCATTTATCACTCCGAGCAACGTTTGTAAATTTTACTATAAGAGACGACCAACTAGAACTATTCTTAGTTACTAAACCTTCCCATGTGTGATGTCTTTAGGAGTGTTTTCATGCTAATTTGTATGTGCTACTGTATTGTAATCAAGCTTGTGTTGTTAGCATTAGCTAATATGCTAAACGCGTTTACAAGTGTCTGTTAGTATTGTGAACTTACAAAACTATTCTTTTCGTATTCAGTTTCACAAATTCCTCAGTAAATTCACCAAAACGTCACCGCGGGGTTATTGAGTCGGTTTAGCTTATCAGAGAGCTAGCTCTTGCAGCTTGTGGGTCCATGACGATGACTTCTGTTTTGTTCGATCAGCCGTTTTACTGCCATGTAACAGGCACCGTTCAGAAATAATTATAGTATGTAAATAAAAATGTACATAATCGTTCCGTGTAAATAACTAATTTCAAACCTGCGCCCCATTGTCCGTTGCGACTAATATATGGAAAAATATTTTTTTTTTCTGAAATGTAGTTGATTAAATTTTTTTATTCTTTTTTGTTTGTTTAAGTAAGTAGGTGTAGAACCAGTTTTTCACTTTAACATGGATATAGGATGGTTTAGCACCAACCACTCAGGGGGGGCTACATACAAATAACATTTCAATAACCTTTGACAGTCTTTCCTGTATTTGTTTTTCCTGTGCATAGTGTTAGTTATTTTCCCACACTCTTGTTTTATTGTTCCCACTTTCATTTCCTGCCACTGCACCTCTGGTCCAAGCACTGCCTCCCTCACATATCCATGAATGGCAATCAGGACACAGCAGTTCCTGGTTGCCAATCAGGCTGCTTTTAATGCCATCTCTGTCCTTTAGTTTCTTGAACAAGTTGTGCTCCTGTGCACTCCCTAGCTGCACTCACCTTATTTTGTAATTATCAATAAATCAACGTTTGCTTATATAGCCCTTAATCACATATGTCTCAAAGGGATGCAGAAGTCACAACAACATGAGATCCCAGCTCAGGGGAAGAAAATACTTAAAGGGGAACATTATCACAATTTCAGAAGGGTTAAAACCAATAAAAATCAGTTCCCATTGGCTTATTTTATTTTTCGAATTTTTTTTAAAAATTTTACCCATCATGGAATATCCCGAAAAAAGGATTTAAAGTGCCTGATTTTCGCTATTTGTAAATCCACCCGTCCATTTTCTTGTGACTTCACATAGTGCTGCCAATACAAACAACATAGCGGATAAAACAGCAAGATATGGCGACATTAGCTCGGATTCAGACTCGGATTTCAGCGGTTTAAGCGATTCAACAGATTACGCATGTATTGAAACGGATGGTTGGAGTGTGGAGGCAGATAGCGAAAACGAAATTGAAGAAGAAACTGAAGCTATTTAGCGAATAGCTATTGAAGCTATTCGGCGATCGCCTTCTAACCAACGATTGCATCTTTTGACCACTGGAGCAACTTAAATCCGTCGATTGGTAAGTGTTTGTTTGGCATTAAATGTGGGTGGAGGGGAAAGGCTGGATGCAAATATAGCTACAAATGTACATACAGCTAGCCTAAATAGCATGTTAGCATCGATTAGCTGGCATTCATGCCGCGGCCAAATATGTCTGCTTAGCACATAAGTCAATAACATCAACAAAACTCACCTTTGTGATTTCGTTGACTTTATCGTTGGAAATGCATCTCCTTTGAGTGTCGCAGGATATCCACACATTCTTGCCATTTCTGCCATGTTAGCATTGATTAGCATGCACACTCCACGTAAGACAACTTGAATCCGTCCCCGATCGTGTTCTTACACCCTCCGACAACACACCGACGAGGCGTGATGTCTCCAAGGTACGGAAAACAGTCGAAAAAACGGAAAATAACAGAGTTGATTTGACTTGTGTGTGTAATGTGTTCCCGTTGTAACGTCACGGGTGAAAGGTCATCGCTCCGACAGCGAACAATTGAAAGGCGTTTAAATCCACTAAAGACGCTGAGATCATTATCCATGCGTTTGTTACGTCTCGCCTCGTATTATTATTAACGTATTATTTTCGGGTCTCCCCATGTCTAGCATTAAAAGATTACAGTTGGTACAAAATGCGGCTGCTAGACTTTTGACAAGAACAAGAAAGTTTGATCACATTACGCCTGTACTGGCTCACCTGCACTGGCTTCCTGTGCACTTAAGATGTGACTTTAAGGTTTTACTACTTACGTATAAAATACTACACGGTCTAGCTCCATCCTATCTTGCCGATTGTATTGTACCATAAGTCCCGGCAAGAAATCTGCGTTCAAAGGACTCCGGCTTATTAGTGATTCCCAAAGCCCAAAAAAAGTCTGCGGGCTATAGAGCGTTTTCTGTTCGGGCTCCAGTACTCTGAAATGCCCTCCCGGTAACAGTTCGAGATGCTACCTCAGTAGAAGCATTTAAGTCTCACCTTAAAACTCATTTGTATTCTCTAGCCTTTAAATAGACTCCCTTTTTAGACCAGTTGATCTGCCGTTTCTTTTCTTTTTCTTCTATGTCCCACTCTCCCTTGTGGAGGGGGTCCGGTCCGATCCGGTGGCCATGTACTGCTCGCCTGTGTATCGGCTGGGTACATCTCTGCGCTGCTGAGCCGCCTCCGCTTGGGATGGTTTCCTGCTGGCTCCGCTGTGAACGGGACTCTCGCTGCTGTGTTGGATCCACTTTGGACTGGACTCTCGCGACTGTGTTGGATCCATTATGGATTGAACTTTCACAGTATCATGTTGAACTTTCACAGTATCATGTTAGACCCGCTCGACATCCATTGCTTTCCTCTTCTCCAAGGTTCTCATAGTCATCATTGTCACCGACGTCCCACAAGTTTTCCTTGCCCTTATGTGGGCCTACCGAGGATGTCGTAGTGGTTTGTGCAGCCCTTTGAGACACTAGTGATTTAGGGCTATATAAGTAAACATTGATTGATTGATTGATTGATTAAATCGCCAAACTCACCCTTTTAGAGTTCGAAAATCAGTTAAAAAAATACATGCTCTTTTTTCTGCACCATCAAGGTATATATTGACGCTTACATAGGTCTGGTGATAATGTTCCCCTTTAACCCAATAAGCACAATGAAAAACCTTGTAAGGGACCGCAGATGTGGGGTCCCCACCTGGGTGACCGGTGCAATGGATGTAAATATGGTTAATAATGTGAACGTCTATTCCATAGTGGGGCCGGTGGGACGAATTTTAGCCATATTACGGAGATGAACAAAGGCTATTTTAGTAACATTCTTAATGTGTGTTTTGATACTTTCTAAGAAAATATTATGATCTACGGAATCGAAATTAGCACTGAGATCTAGTAGCAACAACACTGATGAGGCATCAGCATCCATAGTTAACAATCTATCATTAGTAGAGATGTCCGATAATATAATCAGCCGATAAATGCATTGAAATGTAATATCGGAAATGATCTGTGTCGGTTTCAAAATTATCGGTATGGGTTTCAAAAAGTAAAATTCATAGTCAACAGCCATACAGGTCACACTGAGGGTGGCCGTACAAACAACTTTAACACAGTTACAAATATGCACCACACTGTAAAGCCACACCAAGCAAGAATGACAAACACATTTCGGGAGAACATCCACACCGTAACACAACATAAACAAAACAGAAGAAATACCCAGAATCCCGTGCAGCACTAACTTTTCCGGGACGCTACAATATACGCTGTGAACGGGACTCTCGCTGCTGTGTTGGATCCGCTTTGGACTGGACTCTCGCGACTGTGTTGGATCCATTGTGGATTGAACTTTCACAGTATCATGTTAGACCCGCTCGACATCCATTGCTTTCCTCCTCTCTAAGGTTGTCATAGTCATTATTGTCACCGATGTCCCACTGGGTGTGAGTTTTCCTTGCCCTTATGTGGGCCTACCGAGGATGTCGTAGTGGTTTGTGCAGCCCTTTGAGACACTAGTGATTTAGGGCTATATAAGTAAACATTGATTGATTGATTGATTACCTCCAAGTCCGAGTCCATTGTCCTCACCCGGAAAGAAGGAGAACTGCCATCTCCGGGTTGGGTACAAAATCTTGCTCCAGGTGGATGAGTTAAAGTACCTTGGGGTCTTGTTCACGAGTGAGGGAAGAGTGGACCGTGAGATCTGTTGTGGTAAATAAGAAGCTGAGCCGGAAGGGAAAGCTCTCAATTTACCGGTCGATCTGCGTTCCTATCCTCACCAATGTCCATGAGCTCTGGGTTATGACCGAAAGGACAAGATCTCGGGTACAAGCATCCTCAGTCAGGTGGCAAGGCTCTCCCTAAGAGAGAGGGTGAGAGTTATTCGGGAGGAGCTCAGAGTAGAGCCGCTGCTCCACCACATCGAGAGGAGCCAGATGAGGTGATTAGGGCATTTTGGTCAGGATGCTGCCTGGACGGTTTGGTGGCCGCAGGACTAGGTCTCTGCTTTTTGCAGATGATGTGGTCCTGATGGCTTCATTTGGCCAGGATTTTCAGCTCTCACTGGATTGGTTTGCAGCCGAGTGTAAAGCGAGCGGGATCAGTATCATTACCTCCAAGTCCGAGTCCATGGTCCTCACCCGGAAAAAAGGAGAACTGCCATCTCCGGGTTGGGTACAAAATCTTGCTCCAGGTAGATGAGTTCAAGTACCTTGGGGTCTTGTTCACGAGTGAGGGAAGAGTGGACCGTGAGATCCGTTGTGGTAAATAAGGAGCTGAGCCGGAAGGGAAAGCTCTCAATTTACCGGTCGATCTGCGTTCCTATCCTCACCAATGTCCATGAGGTTTGGGTTATGACCGAAAGGACAAGATCTCGGGTACAAGCATCCTCAGTCGGGAAGCGGGGCTCTCCCTTAGAGAGAGGGTGAGAGTTATTCGGGAGGAGCTCAGAGTAGAGCCGCTGCTCCTCCACATCGAGAGGAGCCAGATGAGGTGATTAGGGCATTTTGGTCAGGATGCTGCCTGGACGGTTTGGTGGCCGCAGGACTAGGTCTCTGCTTTTTGCAGATGATGTGGTCCTGATGGCTTCATTTGGCCAGGATTTTCAGCTCTCACTGGATTGGTTCGCAGCCGAGTGTAAAGCGAGCGGGATCAGTATCATTACCTCCAAGTCCGAGTCCATTGTCCTCACCCGGAAAAAAGGAGAACTGCCATCTCCGGGTTGGGTACAACATTTTGCTCCAGGTAGATGAGGTCAAGTACCTTGGGGTCTTGTTCACGAGTGAGGGAAGAGTGGACCGTGAGATCCGTTGTGGTAAATATGGAGCTGAGCCGGAAGGGAAAGCTTTCAATTTACCGGTCGATCTGCGTTCCTATCCTCACAAATGTCCAGGACAATATCTTGGTTACAAGCATCCTCAGTCGGGAAGCGGGGCTCTCCCTAAGACAGTGGGTGAGAGTTATTCGGGAGGAGCGCAGAGTAGAGCCGCTGTTCCTCCACATCGAGAGGAACCAGATGAGGTGATTGGGGCATTTCGGTCAGGATCCTGCCTGGATGCTTCCCTTGGGAGGTGTTCAGGGAACCTCCGGCCGGTAGGAGGCCGCGGGCAAGACCCAGAACACATCGGGAAGACTATCTTTCCCAGGTAACCTGGGAACGCCTCGGGATCCCCCAGGATGAGCTGGATGAAGTGGTTGGGGAGAGAGAAGTCTGTGCTTATTTTAACCCGACCTCGGATTATTGGAAGAAGATGTATGGACGGATAAATGAACGACACATTTGATAACACTTGTATAAATAATAAAACATTTATAGTCGAGGTTTCTGTGGTTTAACCGTCACACAGTGCTCAGTCCTGAGCGGAATATACGTTAGCCTCTGGGTTTTTTCCCTTTCCTATGTCATTCATACAAGCCTTTTTCCCTTATTAATAACGGTTATTAATAAACGAGCAGGGAAACCTGCAAAACAGTCTTGTAGGGATGATATAGCCTCTGTGTTTTTCCCGACCTAACGTACAATAACATTTACCTAGCTGATTAATTATTTATTTGTTTGACTTTGTCCCCATTGACCCTCCATATAGTGTTTTCATATAGAAATGGTGACAAATAACAGTCCCTAAGACCTGCTTTCCCAAAGGCTTGTTGTTCATATTATTGTATCATGAATGTGGGGGGAAGGCCAAGCTGTACAATATTTCAATATAATAAAAAAAGATATTAATAGCAGAAGGATGCACAAACAAACATGATATGCTTTATTCACTTATTTGAGTCACACTGACAAAATATTGCTTTGCTGTCCCTGTTCCCTTACTGCCAGGTGGCTACGCGTGGAAGCTGTCGGTCTTCGTCATCGGGGTGTTCCTGCAGCTGCTGGGTCTGCCTTTTGTTGCCGTGTCCCAGGTGTCTCTGTTCTCCAAAGTCACGGCAGAGAAAACCCAAGGTGACCAAGGCCCCTTGTTGCGTAGCGCTACGTCAGCAACAACATTAACGCCGTGTTTGGGTGTAAATACAAGACATTTTGCCTTTGTGTCACCAAAAGGATTCAGTCAAGGCATTAGACGATCGGTGGGGGGCCTCGCCACCATCATGGGCCCTTTGTGGGCTGGAGGATTGACCAATCATCTCTACATAATGATAGGCATGATGCTGGCTCTCCTCTTGATGGTCTCAGTAAGTGTCACCTTTTTTCCTATTTTCTTTAATTAAAGGACATTTTGTCACATTATATTACCTCAACAGAGGCTGTCCCCCTTTTAAAGGGCCCCCCAATCTGTACAATCGGGGTTTTAATAACGTTACGACAGTCACATGTGTCCCGACAGCCTTTGTAAAACAAAGAAATAAACAAAAATCAGACTTTGTTACACATCTTAAAAAAAGGTTCGGAGTTCTACCAGCTTTTTGTCCGTTTTAGCATAAAAAAAAGCCATTAGGTCCAGTTTGCACCAAATCCAAATCACAGAACTCGGATTCTGCTGAAAAAGTGCGATATTGCCGGTGCTGATTAAAAAAAAGTTAAGTACCAATGATTGTCACACACACACTAGGTGTGGCAATTTTTTTCTCTGCGTTCGACCGATCACCCTTAATCACCCCTCGGGAGGTGAGGGGAGCAGTGAGCAGCAGCAGTGGTCGCGCCTGGGAATCATTTTTGGTGATTTAACCCCCAATTCCAACCCCTTATGCTGAGTGCCAAGAAGGGAGGTAATGGGTCCCATTTTTATAGTCTTTGGTATGACTCGGCCGGGGTTTTGAACTCACAACCTACCAATCTCAGGGCGGACACTCTAACAAAGCCTATTAATGCCGATTACAAACAACGATTTTTAGTCCCCCGACTAGCAGAACTAAGTACAAAGTATGGAGACGCTCCCCTAAGCTAATAATAACTCCAAAACCAGTGAAGTTGGCCCGTTATGTAAATCGTAAATAAAAACAGAATACAATGATTTGCAAATCCTTTTCAACCTATATTCAATTACATAGACTGCAAAGACAATATATTTAACGTTCGAACTGGAAAACCTTATTCATTTTTGCAAATATTAGCTCATTTGGAATTTGATGCCCACATTATGTTTCAAAAAAGCTGGCAGAAGTGGCAAAAAAGACTAGAAAAGTTAAGGAATGCTCATCAAACACTTATTTGGAACATCCCACAGGTGTACAGGCTCATTGGGAACAGGTGGGTGCCATGATTGGATATAAGAGCAGCTTCCATGAAATGTTCAGTCGTTCACAAACAAGGACGGGGCGAGGGTCACCACTTTGTAAACAAATGCATGAGAAAACTGTCGAACAGTTAAAGAACAACATTTCTCAACAAGCTAATGCAAATAATTTAGAGAGTTCACCATCGACGGTCCGTAATATCATCAAAAGGTTCAGCGATGATATTACGGACCTTTGATCCCTCAGGCGGTCCCGCATCAAAAAGCGACATTAATGTGTAAAGGATATCACCACGTAGGCTCAGGAACACTTCAGGAAACTACTGTCAGTAACTACCGTTACTGACTGTATTGCTCGGTTGGTAGAGTAGCCTTGCCAGCAACTTGAGGGTTGCCGGTTCGATCCCCGCTTCCGCCATCCTAGTCACTGCCGTTGTGTCCTTGGGCAAGACACTTTACCCACCTGCTCCCAGTCCCACCCACACTGGTTTGAATGTAACTTAGATATTGGGGTTCACTATGTAAAGCGCTTTGAGTCACTTGAGAAAAGCGCTATGTAAATATAATTCACTTCACTTATTAATGCCGATTACAAACAACGTCCCCCGGCTAGCAGCTAGCTATCTGTCTCCATACAAAGTTCGGTGCCACACCCACAAAATGCCAAAGCAACCATTTCCAGATTGTATGAAAAAAACAGTCAACAGAATTTAACCTACCACATAACAAAGGACATGCACTATTTGATTTCCTATTATGCAGTGAGTGAATTATATTTATATAGCGCTTTTTCTCTAGTGACTCAAAGTGCTTTACATAGTGAAACCCAATATCTAATTTTAACATTCAAACCAGTGTGGGTGGCACTGGGAGCAGGTGGGTAAAGTGTCTTGCCCAAGGACACAACGGCAGTAACTAGGATGGCGGAAGCGGGAATCAAACCTGCAACCCTCAAGTTGCTGGCACGGCCACTCTACCAACCGAGCTATACCGCCCCCTGCAGCTCACTTTTCTTTGAAAGTTATTGAAATATCTTGTGTGACATCATGCACAAAAGTGCACTTTATTTGTAATAAACTATTGTAGTTGCGTTCTGTACAAAAAGTGCACTTTAATTTAGTGTTGTTTTGATATGTCATTTTAGTGACATCATGCACAAAAGTGCACTCACTTGTTTTAAAATGTCTCTGACAATCTTGCACTTTTTGTTTTGAAATGACATGAATGTGTTACGACTCGGAGTAAGAAGAGGGCCCAGATGCAGAGAAGAAGTTCCAAAAATAAAGCTTTTATTTTGAAACAACTTCTTACCTCCAATGCAAAAAAGTTTTTCACAAGAATAATCAATCATGCGGAAAAATTATTCCGAGGATAAACAATTAACTTAAAATCACTCCACAAAAATAAGGAGGAATACTAATCTGAGGAAATTCTAACAAAAAAGAATATTAATAAGAATAAACGAAAAGCGCTCCAACAGGAGGAAAAAAACACCAAAACGACCTATATATAAACATTAACTATAAATAACAAAAAAAATCACTCAATCAATGAGGCAATAAATTCGAAATTTGGAAAAACAAAAACTCGCCAATTAGGAAGACGAAGGATAACCAAGGACGCTCGAAGGAGGAAAAAGTAAACTCAAAATTACAGCAAAAACTAGGAAAACAGGAGCAAGACGAGGAGCTAATCAAGGACATGGACATGGACGCTAGAAAGGCACGATAGACGAGACGATCTGGCGAAGGACAAACGGAGAAGTGAGCTTTAACAGGATGTGGGAGTGATGGGGAACGGGTGGAAACAATCAGGAATCAGGGATGACGTCAGACTGGTGACACAAGAGGAAGGGCCCGTGGTCTGAAACAAGAGGGTAGCTTTTCAAAATAAAACACGTAAATCACGAGACAGAAAACCCAAGACGAGACTTCCCTCACCGCGGTGTGACAGAATGTTTAATAAATACAGTTTTGGTCGATTAACTTAGTTGTGATTTCCCTCTCTGCATGAAAGTTTAAAATGAGCATATATTAATGCAGTATGAAGAAGAATGTTTTAATGTAGACACATAGAATCACCATACTGCTGTGATTATATGTGTCAAGTGTTCATTCAAGGCTAAGGCAAAATATTAAGATATATATCCTGTTTTGTGACATGGCTTAAAAATACAGATATTGATAAAAGGCCATATCGCCCAGCCCTAGCCTCAGCTTTTTTTTATACACTCCAAAAGTGAAAACTAGTTTAAAGGGGAACATTATCACCAAACCTATGCAAGCGTCAATATATACCTTGATGTTGCAGAAAAAAGACTGTGTATTTTTTTAACCGATTTCCGAACTCTAAATGGGTGAATTTTGGCAAATTAAACGCCTTTCTGTTTATCGGTCTTTTAGCGACGACGTCACCAAGGTAACACACCCGCCATATTCATTTTCACATTACAAACACCGGGTCTCAGCTCTGTTATTTTCCGTTTTTTCGACTATTTTTTGGAACCTTTGAGACATCATGCCTCGTCGGCGTGTTGTCGGAGGGTGTAACAACACTAACAGGGAGGGATTCAAGTTGCACCACTGGCAAGAAATCTGCCGCCAGACCCCCATTGAATGTACCAGAGTGTCTTCACATTTGACCGGCGATGCTAAGACAGACATGGCACAGAGATGTATGTATTTGCAACGATAAATTCCACGAAATCACAAAGATGAGTTTTGTTGATGTTGACTTATGTGCTAGTCAGACATATTTGGTTGCGGCATTACTGCCAGCTAATCGATGCTAACATGCTACGCTAATCGATGCTAACATGCTATTTACCGGCGGTGCTAAGATAGACATGACACAGAGATGTATGGATAACCTGCAGATGCATTTGCAACGATTAAGTCAACAAAATCACAAAGGTGAGTTTTGTTGATGTTGTTGACTTATGTGCTAATCAGACATATTTGGTCGCAGCGTGACTGCCAGCTAATCGATGCTAACATGCTATTTACGCTAGCTGTATGTACATTTGAAACTAGATACCCACATTTAACGCGAAACAAACACTTACCAATCGACGGATTTAAGTTGCTCCAGTGTCACAAGATGCGAAAGTCCTGATCGTTTGGTCCGCACAATTTACCGGCGATGCTAAAAAGGCAGCTATGCTACGGGCCACTTCATTAGGTACACCCACGCTATGGCCGAATAGCGTCAATAGCTATTCGCTCAATAGCTTCAGTTTCGTCTTCAATTTCGTTTTCCCTATCTGCCTCCATGCTCCGACCATCTGTTTCAATACATGCGTAATCTGTTGAATCGCTTAAGGCGCTGAAATCCGAGTCTGAATCCGAGCTAATGTCGCTATATCTTGCTGTGTATTGGCAGCACTGTATGACGTTACAGGGAAATGGATAGTGGTTTCGAAGATAGCGAAAATAAGGCACTTTAAAGCTTTATTTAAGGATATTCCGGGACCGGTAAAATTTTGAAAAAAACTTCAAAAAATACAACAAGCCACCGGGAACTGATTTTTATTGTTTTTAACCCTTTTGAATTTGTGATAATGTTCCCCTTCAAGGATACTCTGGGATATAAAAAGCTAAACTCAGCAGGTCTTTGATCCTTGCTGCCGAATCCTGACTAAAGAGAAATGGTGTGCTTTGTTTGTTTCAGGTAATGACGGCGTTGTCATATGGCCGCCTGACTCAGCCCAGAGCAGTGCGGTGTGCCCACAGCTCTGACAGCGGAGGGTAGAGCTGCAGGCGAAGTGAGGCTAAAAACAGAAGCGATGCCCTTCATCTCAAAATGGATCAATGCAGAGGGACAGCAGAAAATAAAACATACTGTCACTGCCAGGAGGAGTTCAAACTCTCCGCTTTTCAAGCTTCGTCTCTTGCATGTAGTTCACTCCCTGACTAGTAATGCCGTCGTACACTAGAGGGCGCTGTTACCCCCATGTCGAGCATGCATGGGGGCAGCATTTTTTGAAGATGAAAGACATTCTTCTCCAACTAAACTATTTATAGGCCCAGGTGTTGATGGAAAGATAAGAGATGCGGTTTTTCCGTGTGACCCAACTTCTCCTTCCTTTTTCTGCGATCTTTCTCCAAACACTTGAAATGAAAGTGGTGACACAATGAGTGTAAAAGTGGGGATGACAGCGTCCTGTCGGCTTCATGACAGGAGAGCATGTGCATAAAGAGTCGTGCGGCGCGCACGAATAAATCATTTAAAGTTGCATTTTTATGGCTCCATCAAAACCAAATACTTCAAATAAAATGCATGATAAATTGATCTGACTGCATATTTTAGAAATATGTCTAAATTGGCCCTAATGTGTGAATGTAAGTGTGAATGTTGTCTTTCTATCTGTGATGAGGTGGCAACTTGTCCAGGGTGTACACCGCCTTCCACCCGATTGTAGCTGAGATAGGTTCCAGCACCCCCTGCAACCCCAAAAAGGGACAAGCAGTAGACATTGATCAATCGATCAATGTTTTTTATACAGCCCTAAATCACAAGTGTCTCAAAGGGCTGCACAAACCACAACGACACTCCTCCAAGAAAAAACTCACCCCAGTGGGACCTGGACCGTGATGACTATGAGAAACCTCGGAGAAGACCACATATGTGGGTGTCACAGTTATTTGGTGTCGAACCCCCCAAGATGCAGAGATGGAGGCAGGCATGGAATGAGAAAACCTGATTTAATTGAATAGTAAGACAAAAACAAAACCAAAAGGGTACAAACACAAACAAAAGGAGCTAGCCTGGGAGCTAGAAAATAACAAACCGGCGCTTAGCGTGGAAGCTAGCGGGTAGCGAACAGGCAAACAGAAGTCGTACACAAAACAAAGCAGGTACAAATAGGAGTGGGCTGATTGGCAGCAGGTGTGGCCAGGTGCCAATCAGCCGCAGATGAGGAGGAACACAGCACTCAGGGACTAAGACAGGAAGCTGACAAAATAAGAGCACTAGACAGGAACTAAGGGCAAGGAAAAACTCACCCCAGTGGGACCTCGACCATGATGACTATGAGAAACCTCGGAGAGGACCACATATGTGGGTGTCACAGTTATTTGGTGTCGAACCCCCAAGATGCAGAGATGGAGGCAAGCATGGAATGAGAAAACATGATTTAATTAAATACCAAGACAAAAAGAAAACCAAAAGGGTACAAACACAAACAAAAGGAGCTAGCCTGGGAGCTCGAAAATAACGAACAGGAGCTTAGCGTGGAAGCTAGCGGGTAGCGAACAGGCAAACAGAAGTCGTACACAAAACAAAGCAGGTACAAATAGGAGCGGGCTGATTGGCAGCGGGTGTGGCCAGGTGCCAATCAGCCGCAGCTGAGGAGGAACACAGCACTCAGGGACCAAAACAGGAAGCTGACAAAATAAGAGCACTAGACAGGAACTAAGGACAGGAGATACTAAATACGGTGGAAACAGACAAATGCAGAGGAAAAAACTAAAACATAGACAAACTGTCAGGGGAAAGCCTGACACTGTTTAATGCTGGATGCATTAAACAATCTAACAAGGCTTTCCAAAATAAATCAACTCAAGTTATGGGGAAAAAAGCCAATATGGCACTGCCATATTTATTATTGAAAAGTGCATTATTTTTTTAAACATGCTTCAAAACAGCAGCTTGGAATTTGGGACATGCTCAGATGAGGAGGTTGAGGTGGGCGAGGTTGGGGGCCGGGAGGAGGGGAGTGGTTAAGGGGCAGCTGGGGTTGTATATTGTAGCGTCCCGGAAGAGTTAGTGTTGCAAGGGGTTCTGGGTGTTTGTTCTGTTGTGTTTATGTTGTGTTACGGTGCGGATGTTCTCCCGAAATGTGTTTGTCATTCTTGATTGGTGTGGGTTCACAGTGTGGCGCATATTTGTAACAGTGTTGAAGTTGTGTATACGGTTGAACAAGTATGCGTTGCATTCACTTGTGTGTGTGTGAAAATTCTTAGATATTATGTGACTGAGCCGGCACGCAAAGGCAGTGCCTTCAAGGTTCATTGACGCTCTGTACTTCTCTGTCTCAGGACTATGACTTGGATTTGTTTTGCTTCTTCGATGCAGAGAGAATTTGGAACGAGCCAGGCGTGAATTCAGGTACATGAAGAATTTATTAATACACTAAATAGAAAAAATAAGCAAACAAAGGGTGCTCACAAGGAGGTACTAATACTAGACCACAAAATACAAATATAAAACAAAAACCCTTGCTCGATGGCATGAATAATGAATTATAAACAAAACTAGCACAATGGCTTGAATAACAAAAACTTACTTGACATGGACAAATCCAAATAGCATGGCATGAAGGTTGGGGCAGCAAGCAGTAAGCAAGCAATAGCAAAGTTCCCAGCCCGATGAACAGAAAACAAAAGGTTTAAATAGTGACTATGATGATGAGAAACAGGTGTGGGACTGAGGGCAGGGGCGTGAAACTAATGGAAACTAATGCGTAACTATGGAGACAAACAAAATCAGGAAGTGCAAAACGGGAAACAAGAGTCCAAAAACATAACATAAACATGATCAAACATAAACGGATTTACAGGCATGACACCCTGTACGTCCGCGTACACAGCGGCGTTTTAAAAAGTCATAAACTTTTTGAAACTGATACCGATAATTTCCGATAGTACATTTTAAAGCATTTATCAGCTGATTATATTGGCAGTCCGTTATTATCGGACATCTCTAATTCGTACACCGAGGCAATGTGCGTAGATACACATATTTTTAAGTGTCAGTCATCATTTCGCTGCGCGTTTACTTCCTGACTGTGTCGCATATGAACATGACTTTACTGTAAAGAACACAATCGGCGTCATGTAAGTTGCTGCAGAAGCCAGCTGACACGCTCCTTTGGATCTGTTCTAAAGAACATGTCTTAATTGTGAGCTAAATGTTAAAAAAAATTATCATAGTGAGTGTGCTATAAAGTCATCTTTCCTTCATCTTACTTCCTTTTTAAATCACGCGTCTAAGCGAGCCAAGACGGCGGCGGTTCTGTGTTGTGCTGCGATCAGCAAGAAGGAAGACGGAGAAGGAACATATTGGCAGTGGTGTGCCGTCTGGACCAGCAAGGCCTTCTCTGCTGGCCGAACATCAATCATGATCTTTAATGAACAAAAGTTAACTTTATTTTTAATTGACTTTCCATAAACATATAAAAGTATTCATCATATTCTCTCAATGTCATACTAGGTTCCATTGTTGCGGTTTATAAGTTAGAGCTTTTGTCCAATCAAAATTCAGCTAGCTTGAATTCTGCCGGAGCCTTCTGAACCAACATTAACGGCAGTTGCGATAGCCAATCGGATCACAAGTTGTTGGCAGTAGCCTTACGTTGAACTTGACTGTGATTGGATACTCACTTGTTGCTCCCAAAAAGTTGTAATTTTTGAAAGCAGAAAGTGACACCGGAGCCATACCCGGCCAGCGGAGAAATAAGCGGTACTCCCTTTTTTCAAACAGCAAAGAAGCAGAGCAAAACGTTAGTTAGGTGGCAGATATACATTTGCAAGGATATTTTTTAAGAAGGATATTGTCAGAGCAATTGTATCGAAGTTATCACAAAACTTTGTGTTTCAATGAGTTCCCGGCAAGAAGACAAAAGCTGTCTTTGAACCTACCAAGCAAAAGGCTTGTAAAACTCCACTGTGTAGGATGGGAAGCAACATGAAGGTGTTCTGTTTCTTTCATGTATTGTAATAAACAGAACGATTGTCACGAGGGGGGTCGCAGCTCACTGTGTGGTCGTTCTCCCGGGATGCAGAACGGACAACTCCGGACAAAGCGTGAAGTTAGGAATATGATTTATTGTTATAAATCATAGCTTGAACCAAAAAACAGCAAAACAAGCAAAAGAAAGCATGCTGTTTGCACGAGAAGCTAAAGAACCAAAACTTAACACTGGAATCATGAACCAGGAAACCAACAAACAAGAGTTACGTGGACCAGGCATGAAGGAAACAATGGTTTGCAGCTGAGCGTGAAGCGACTGGGATGAGAATCAGCACCTCCAAGTCCGAGTCCATGGTTCTCGCCCGGAAAAGGCTGGAATGCCATCTCCGGGTTGGGGAGGAGACCCTGCCCCAAGTGGAGGAGTTCAAGTACCTAGGAGTCCTGTTCACGAGTGAGGGAAGAGTGGATCGTGAGATCGACAGGCGGATAGGTGCGGCGTTTTCGGTAGTGCGGACGCTGTATCGATCCGTTGTGGTGAAGAAGGAGCTGAGCCGGAAGGCAAAACTCTCAATTTACCGGTCGATCTACGTTCCCATCCTCACCTATGGTCATGAGCTTTGGGTCATGACCGAAAGGATAAGATCACGGGTACAAGCGGCCGAAATGAGTTTCCTCCACCGGGTGGCGGGGCTCTCCCTTAGAGATAGGGTGAGAAGCTCTGCCATCCGGGAGGAACTCAAAGTCAAGCCACTGCTCCTTCACATCGAGAGGAGCCAGATGAGGTGGTTCTTGCATCTGGTCAGGGTGGCACCAGAACGCCTCCCTAGGGAGGTGTTCCGGGCACGTTCAACCGGTAGGAGGCCACAAGGAAGACTCAGGACACGTTGGGAAGACTATGTCTCTCAGCTGGATCCTCCGGGAAAGAGCTGGACAAAGTTGCTGCTGCCCCTGCAACTCGACCTCAGATAATCGGAAGAAGATGGATGGATGGATGGAGAGACTTGGTATTTTTCAGAGGCAGAATACTGTCCTATGTCCACATTTGATATGTTTGTGTTTACATTGAGGAAGAAGGTGCATTTGGAGCCTAAGCCTCCTCATGGACTTTTCAGCACCTGCGGTGATATTAGCCGTGCACAGTCAGCTCCTGCAGCTCGTGCTGTCCCTCAGGACGAGCTGCATGCCGCACATCCGTGTGTGACAGGAGAACGCTGTGAGCAACATCAAGGCAGTCAATTCCCTTTGTAGCGCTGATCACGGGCTTGGACAATCGCTCTGTTTTTTTGCATAATTGCAAGATAAGGCTCGGCAACCTTTCCATTTTTTTCCCGCCGCAATCAGCGTCCCATGTTTGGCTTTTCCAAAGGCTTTTCACCTGAAAATGGAGAATCTAATCTGTGCGGCTCAAGGACGGAGTATTTATAAGTACTTTCATGCCGTGATCAGCATATTCAGCTACTTGACATTTAGGGGAGATAAGAGAGTGTATAGAACCGGGTCAAAGCTGATTTTTACACTCTTTGAACTTGCTCGCGTTTTAACGTGACTCCGGCTGCTTACTGTATCGCCACAGCCAATGAGGTTCCTCAAAACATGTTGTCCCCTGTTTTTGAAGCAACTAAAGGAATAATTTGATTCCCCGGCTGCCCACTCACTAACATCATTTACATGCTCTCATGTCTTGGAATAAACATCGTTTTAACATGCAAGCCCGTGCTTGTGTGGGCTTCATCCGGCTCCAAAACACGCATGTTAGTCTTTTTGGAAATTATAAACTGCCCTTAGGTGTGAATATGAAAGCTGCTTTTTTTCCTATTTGTTGTCTTAGAATTGACTGGTGAGTAGTCCTGGGTCAGCTATAGGTTCTGACATACTCGTGACGATAATGAGGACCAGCTTCAGTATATAAGGATGGATGAAATACACATTCAATCAATTAATCAAAGTTTAAATCAATCAATCAATCAATCAATGTTTATTTATATAGACCTAAATCACAAATGTCTCAAAGGACTGTACAAACCACTACGACTACGACATCCTCGGAAGAACCCACATAAGGGCAAGGAAAACTCACACCCAGTGGGACGCCAGTGACAATGATGACTATGAGAACCTTGGAGAGGACCTCAAACATCATCGCGCCCGCCATTCACGGAATGCTATTTGCGTGCCGACCGGACACATGCCTTTCCCTGCTTCTATCGGCACATGTATGAGATTGCAAGGCATACTGGGTGACACAGAGTACACTGACGGTTTTGATATAAACAACTTTAACACTCCTACTAATATGTGCCTCATTGTGAACCCACACAAAAGAAGAATGACAAACACATTTCGGGAGAAAATCCTCACAGTAACACAACATAAATGCAACACAACAAATACCAAGAATCCTTTGTATCCATGACCATTCCTGACTATGTTATACACCCCGCAAGCACCAACCCCCCTGCGAGGTTGAGGTTTGAGTGGTAAAGTTTGCCGACCCCTGATATAGCCCTAAATCACAAATGTCTCAAAGGACTGTACAAACCACTACGACTACGACATCCTCGGAAGAACCCACATAAGGGCAAGGAAAACTCACACCCAGTGGGCAGGGAGAATTCACATCCAGTGGGACGCCAGTGACAATGATGACTATGAGAACCTTGGAGAGGACCTCAAATGTGGGCAACCCCCCCACCCCCAGGGGACCGAAAGCAATGGATGTCGAGCGGGTCTAACATGATACTGTGAAAGTTCAATCCATAGTGGCTCCAACACAGCCGCGAGAGTTCAGCTCAAAGCGGATCCAAGATAGCAGCGAGAGTCCCGTCCACAGGAAACCTTCCCAAGCGGAGTCGGATCAGCATCGTAGAGATGTCAAGAACCGATACACAGGCGAGGGGTCCAACCTGGGTCCCGACGAGCGGTGCATCCTGGGTCCTGACTCTGGACAGACAGTACTTCATCCATGGTCATCGGACCGGACCCCTTCCACAAGGGAGTGGGGGGCAGAGGAGAAAAAAGAAAAGAAGCGGCAGATCAACTGGTCTAAAAAGGAGGTATATTTAAAAGGCTAGAGTATACAAATTAGTTTTTAGGTGAGACTTAAATGCTTCTACTGAGGTAACATCTCGAACTGTTACCGGGAGGGCATTCCAGAGTACTGGAGCCCAGTACTCTGGAAAGTAAGTTGATGTACAAATGATTGTCACACACACACACACTAGGTGTGGTGAAATTTGTCCTCTGCATTTGACCCATCCCCTTGTTCACCCCCTGAAAGGTGAGGGGAGCAGTGGGCAGAAGTGGTGCCGCGCCTGGGAATCTTCTTTGATAATTTTACACCCCAACCCTTGATGCTGACTGCAAAGCAGGGAGGTAATGGGTCCCATTGGTAATGGGTCCAGCCTCACCCAGACTCTGCATCCTGTGGCCCCCAGGTAAATTGAGTTTGAGACCCCTGTTCTAACCACTAGGCCACTGAGTAAGTTTACTTATATAGTCCTAACTCACGAGTGTCTCAAAGGGCTGCACAAGCCACAACGACATCTTCGGCTCAGATCCCACATCAGGGCAAGGAAAAACTCAACCCAATGGGATGACAGTGAGAAGCCTTGGAGGTTACCACAGATGTGGGGATGGGGACGACCGGTGCAATGGACGTCGAGTGGATCTAGCATAATAGTGCAAGAGTCCAGTCCATAGTGGATCTAACATAATAGTGCAAGAGTACAGTCCATAGTGGGGCCAGCAGGAGTTCATCTTGAGTGGAGACAGGTCAGCAACGCAGAGACGTCCCCAACTGATGCACAGATGAGTGGTCCACCCTGGGTCCCGACTTTCAGCTGTGGTCAACGATTCTGTGCCCCCTCTCTCCTTCGTGGAGAGGGGGGCAGAGCAGAAAAGAAACGGCAGATCAACTGGTCTAAAAGGGGGTCTATTTAAAGGTTAGAGTATACAAATGAGTTTTATGACGGGACTTAAATGCTTCTACTGAGGTAGCATCTCTAACTGTTACCGGGAGGGCATTCAGAGTACTGGAGCCCAAATAGAAAACGCTCTACAGCCCGCAGACTTTTTTTGGGCTTAAAATGATATGGCGGCCATGATGAAATGATTTGGCAATTGTTGCGTTCTGACCCGGTCTTCTTCCGGTCACCCCCCAGAGTTCGTTGGATGACACATAAGCTGGTTTTAAATGAATCCTGAGACAGAGAAGCCTATCTTGATATTTTATTACCAAAGCTTTGGGAGACCAAATCTATGCATGACTTATTCAATTGCATCACCCTAGTTGACCTGACTATACTACGGAAGTTTCGCCTCTCTCCCCCTCTCACTCGCCCCCCTTCTTCTCCTCTCCCCCTCCTCCTAGGCCTGATACATTTGAGATAAGAAGAGTGTTATGACTTCTCGCTACGTTCCAACTTTCAAGGTCTATGTATGGCCAATACTTAGCTGTTCTGCAATATGACTAGGATTTAAAGAGATATCTATTTCCATCACAGTGTACATTGAATAAAGTGGCGGGTCACTTGAAATGACATGGTGGCCATGATAAAATGGTGTGGCGGGCCACATTAACTAATGTGGCAGGGCCACATAAAAAGATGTGGTGGGTCACCTTAAATGATATGGTGGGCCACTTGAAGAGATATGGCAGACCACATAAAATAATGTGGTGGGCCATTTAAAATAAAGTGGTGGGCCAATTAAAATGACATGGCGGCCAAGATAAAATGAGGTGAATAAAGTTACAGCCAACGTAAAATAATGTGGCAGACCACATAAACTTAATGTAGCAGGGCCAGCTTAAAATAATGTGGCGGGGCATCCTAAAATGACCGAGTGGGCCAATTGAAGAGATATGGCAGACCACATAAAATGATGTGGTGGGCCATTTAAAATAAAGTGGTGGGCCACTTAAAATGACATGGCGGCCATGGTAAAATGAGGTGGCGGGGTATATTGAATAAAGTTACGGCCCACGTAAAATAATGTGGCGGACCACTTAAACTTAATGTAGCAGGGCCACCTTAAAACCTTGTGGCGGGGCATCCTAAAATGACCGAGTGGGCCACATGAGGAGAACCACATAAAATAATGTGATCGGCCACTAAAAATATGTGGTGGGCCACTTGAAATGACATGGCGGCTATGATAAAATGAGGTGGCAGGGTATATTGAATAAAGTTACGGCCCACGTAAAATAATGTGGCGGACCACGTAAACTTAATGTAGTAGGGCCACCTTAAAATCTTGTGGCGGGGCACCTTAAATGACCGAGTGGTCCACTTGAAAAGATATGGCAGACCACATAAAATGACGTGGTGGGGCATTTAAAATGTTGTGGTGGGCCATTTAAAATGACATGGCGGCCATGATAAAATGAGGTGGCGGGGTATAGTGAATAAAGTTACAGCCAACGTAAAATAATATGGCGGACCACATAAACTTAATGTAGCAGGGCCAGTTTAAAATTATGTGGCGGGGCATCCTAAAATGACCGAGTGGGCCACTTGAAGAGATATGGCAGACCACATAAAATGATGTGGTGGGGCATTTAAAATGTTGTGGTGGGCCACTTGAAATGATATGGCGGCCATGATAAAATGATGTGGCGAGGTATATTGAATAAAGTTACAGCCCACGTAAAATAATGTGGTGGATCACATAAACTTAATGTAGCAGGGCCAGATTAAAATCTTGTGGCTGGGCATCCTAAAATGACCAAGTGGACCACATTAGGAGTAATGGCAGACCACATAAAATGATGTGATGGGCCACTAAAAATATTGTGGTGGGCCACTTGAAATGATATGGTGGCCATGATAAAATTATGTGGCGGTGTATATTGAATAAAGGTACGGCTCACATAAAATAATGTGGCGGACCATATAAACTTAATGTAGGAGGGCCACCTTAAAATCTTGTGGCGGGGCACCTTAAATGACCAAATGGGCCACTTGAGGATATACGGCAGACCACATAAAATGATGTGGTGGGCCATTAAAAATAAAGTGGTGGGCCACCTGAAATGATATGGCGGCCATGATAAAATGATGTGGCCGGATATTAAATAAAGTTACAGCCCACGTAAAATAATGTGGCGGACCACATAAACTTAATGTAGTAGGGCCACCTTAAAATCTTGTGGCGGGGCACCTTAAATGACCGAGTGGGCCACTTGAAGAGATATGGCAGACCACATAAAATGATATGGTGGGCCATTTAAAATAAAGTGGTGGGCCACTTGAAAAGACATGGTGGCCAAAATAAAATGATGAGGCGGGGTATATTGAATAAAGCTACGGCCCACATAAACTAATGTAACAGGGCCACATAAAATCATGTGGTGGGCCAAAGGAAAAAATATGGCAGGCCACATAAAATTAAGTAGTATGCCACTTAAAATAATGATGTAAGCCACTTGAAATTATACTGCGGCCATGATAAAAAATAATGTGGCAGGGTACTTTGAATAAAGTGGTGGGCCACTTAAAGGCCTACTGAAAGCCACTACTACCCACCACGCAGTCTGATAGTTTATATATCAATGATGAAATATTAACATTGCAACACATGCCAATACGGTTTACTAAATTGCAATTTGAATTTTCCCGCGAGGTATCCCGCTGAAAACGTCGCGGAATGATGACGCTTATGTTGACGCGTGCTTGTGACGTTATTGGTCGGAACGAACATTTTATCTAAGCACCGCTCACACTAAAAGTCGTCTGCTTTAATCGCATAATTACACAGTATTTTGGACATCTGTGTTGCTGAATCTCTTGTTCAATTAATAATGGAGACGTCAAAGAAGAATGCTGTTGGTGGAAAGCGGTGGATTGCATCCGCCTTTTAGCAACCAAAACACAGCCGGTGTTTCTTTGTTTGTTGTGAAGCTTTAATATGGAACAGAGCGGTCAAGCGAACATGTTTCCCGACCTCTTGTCAACCAGCAAGTTTTTGGATGAGAAAATTGTGATATTAAGTCGAACCTTACCGGAGACTTGAGCGTAGTTTGCGTCCTCCTGCAGCAGCTGTCAAAAAGGCAGCTGAAATTTTCTTGGCTCCTCCATATGGCTTCCATCAGAGACACTGGCGTTCACCGCAGCCCTCCGACTTTCAGGTATGACTTTATAATCCCACTAAAACACTAGAACAGGGGGTAGAGAACCTATGGCTCTAGAGCCAGATGTGGCTCTTTTGATGACTGCATCTGGCTCTCTGATAAATATTAGCTGACATTGCTTAACACAGTAAGTCATGAATAATTCCGCTGGTAATCACAGTGTCAAAAATAACGTTCAAAATATAAAACATTCTCATGCATTTTAATCCATCCATCCGGTTTCTACCGCACCGGTTCAAGAAGTCGCATTAATGGTAAGAAGTATTTTATTTATTGTTGGTTAGCTTCAGAACAACAATGTTATTAAAAAGAATAAAAGACTTATTATACTCTCAAAATGTTGGTCTTACTTAAAAATGCACGGATTTAGTTTTATTCAGTCTTAAAAAAAATTATCTGGCTCTCACGGAAATACTTTTTAAAATATTTGGCTTGTATGGCTCTCTCAGCCAAAAAGGTTCCCGACCCCTGCACTAGAAACACAATAAGCAGATAAGGGATTTTCCAGAATTATCCTAGTAAATGTGTCTAATAACATCTGAATCGCTCCCACTGCCGTCGCCTTTTTTTTTTCCTTTTCCCTAGTGCTTCACTCTAACTTTCCTCATCCACGAATCGTTCATCCTTGCTCAAATTAATGGGAAAATCATCGCTTTCTTGGTCCGAATCGCTCTCGCTGCTGGTGGCCATGATTGTAAACAATGTGAGGATGTGAGGAGCTCCACAACCCGTGACGTCACGCGCATATCGTCTGCTACTTACGGTACAGGCAAGGCTTTTTTTATTAGCGACCAAAAGTTGCAAACTTGTTCTCGACTAAATCTTTTCAGCAAAAATATGGCGATATCGCGAAAGTATGACTCATAGAATGGACCTGCTATCCCCGTTTGAATAAGAAAATCTCATTTCAGTGGGCCTTTAAATGTCAAACCAAACAATGTGGCAGGGCCACATAAAATTATGTGGTGGGCCACATGAAAAAATAGTAGCATTCTGCACAAATAATGTGACGTGCCTCAAAAACTACAGATTTTTATTTCATGGTACGTTTAATCAACATATTTTTGTCCTTAGAAACACGTACTTTTGTCCTTAAAAACACGTACTTTTGTCTTCAAAAACACATACTTTTGTTCCTTAAAAACACAGATTTTTGTCCTTAAAACACATACTTTTGTCCTCACAAACACACACTTTTCTCCTTTAAAACACATACTTTTGTCCTTAAAAGCCCATACTTTTGTGTTTAAAAACACATACTTTTCTCCTTAACACATATTTTTGTCCTCAGAAACATGTAGTTTTGTCCTTAAAAACATGTACTTTTGTCCTCAAAAACACATACTTTTCTCCTTAAAAACATACTTTTGTCATTAAAACACATATTTTTGTCCTTAAAAACACATACTTTTCTCCTTAAAAACATACTTTTGTCATTAAAACACATATTTTTGTCCTTAAAAACACATACATACTTTTGTCCTTAAAAAGACATACTCTTGTCCTTAAAACGCATATTTTTGTCCTTAAAAACTCGTACTTTTGTCTTTGAAAATACATACTTTTCTCCTTAACAACACATATTTTTGTCCTCTGAAACACGTAATTTTGTCCTTAAAAACACATACTTTTCTCCTCATAAACAAATACTTTTGTCATTAAAACACATATTTTTGTCCTTAAAAACACATACTTTTGTCCTTAAAAAGACATACTCTTGTCCTTAAAACGCATAATTTTGTCCTTAAAAACTCGTACTTTTGTATTTGAAAATACATACTTTTCTCCTTAACAACACATATTTTTGTCCTTAAAAACACATACTTTTCTCCTTATAAACACATACTTTTGTCATTAAAACACATATTTTTGTCCTTAAAAACACATACTTTCGTCCTTAAAAAGACATACTCTTGTCCTTAAAACGCATATTTTTGTCCTTAGAAACACGTTCTTTTGTCCCTAAAAACACGTACTTTTGTCTTCAAAAACACATACTTTTGGCCTTTAACAACACAGATTTTTGTCCTCAAAACACAAACTTTTGTCCTCAAAAACACACACTTTTCTCCTTAAAAACACATACTTCTGTCCTTAAAAACATATAGTTTTGTCCTTAAAAACGCATACTTTTCTCCTTAACAACACATATTTTTGTCCTCAGAAACACGTAGTTTTGTCCTTGAAAACACGTACTTTTGTCCTCAAAAATACATACTTTTCTCCTTATAAACACATACTTTTGTCATTAAAACATATATTTTTGTCCTTAAAAACACATACTTTTGTCCTTAAAAAGACATACTCTTGTCCTTAAAACGGATATTTTTGTCCTTAGAAACACATACTTTTGTCTTCAAAAACACATACTTTTGTCCTTAAAAACACATACTTTTGTCTTCAAAAACACATACTTTTGTCCTTTAAAAACACACATTTTCGTCCTTAAAACACATACTTTTGTCCTCAAAAACACACACTTTTCTCCTTAAAAACACATACTTTTGTCCTTAAAAGCGCAAACTTTTGTCTTTAAAAACACAGACTTTTGTCCTTAAAAACGCACACTTTTCTCCTTAACAACACATATTTTTGTCCTCAAAACACATACTTTTCTCCTTAAAAACACATACTTCTGTCCTTAAAAACACATAGTTTTGTCCTTAAAAACGCATACTTTTCTCCTTAACAACACATATTTTTGTCCTCAGAAACACGTAGTTTTGTCCTTGAAAACACATACTTTTGTCCTCAAAAACACATACTTTTGTCATTAAAACATATATTTTTGTCCTCAAAAACACATACTTTTCTCCTTATAAACACATACTTTTGTCATTAAAACATATATTTTTGTCCTTAAAAACACATACTTTTGTCCTTAAAAAGACATACTCTTGTCCTTAAAACGCATATTTTTGTCCTTAGAAACACATTCTTTTGTCCCTAAAAACATGTACTTTTGTCTTCAAAAACACATACTTTTGGCCTTTAACAACACAGATTTTTGTCCTCAAAACACATACTTTTGTCCTCAAAAACACACACTTTTCTCCTTAAAAACACATACTTCTGTCCTTAAAAACACATATTTTTGTCCTTAAAAACGCATGCTTTTCTCCTTAACAACACATACTTTTGTCATTAAAACATATATTTTTGTCCTTAAAAACACATACTTTTGTCCTTAAAAAGACATACTCTTGTCCTTAAAACGGATATTTTTGTCCTTAGAAACACATACTTTTGTCTTCAAAAACACATACTTTTGTCCTTAAAAACACATACTTTTGTCTTCAAAAACACATACTTTTGTCCTTTAAAAACACACATTTTCGTCCTTAAAACACATACTTTTGTCCTCAAAAACACACACTTTTCTCCTTAAAAACACATACTTTTGTCCTTAAAAGCGCAAACTTTTGTCTTTAAAAACACAGACTTTTGTCCTTAAAAACGCACACTTTTCTCCTTAACAACACATATTTTTGTCCTCAAAACACATACTTTTCTCCTTAAAAACACATACTTCTGTCCTTAAAAACACATAGTTTTGTCCTTAAAAACGCATACTTTTCTCCTTAACAACACATATTTTTGTCCTCAGAAACACGTAGTTTTGTCCTTGAAAACACATACTTTTGTCCTCAAAAACACATACTTTTGTCATTAAAACATATATTTTTGTCCTCAAAAACACATACTTTTCTCCTTATAAACACATACTTTTGTCATTAAAACATATATTTTTGTCCTTAAAAACACATACTTTTGTCCTTAAAAAGACATACTCTTGTCCTTAAAACGCATATTTTTGTCCTTAGAAACACATTCTTTTGTCCCTAAAAACATGTACTTTTGTCTTCAAAAACACATACTTTTGGCCTTTAACAACACAGATTTTTGTCCTCAAAACACATACTTTTGTCCTCAAAAACACACACTTTTCTCCTTAAAAACACATACTTCTGTCCTTAAAAACACATATTTTTGTCCTTAAAAACGCATGCTTTTCTCCTTAACAACACTTATTTTTGTCCTCAGAAACACGTAGTTTTGTCCTTGAAAACACATACTTTTCTCCTTATAAACACATACTTTTGTCATTAAAACATATATTTTTGTCCTTAAAAACACATACTTTTGTCCTTAAAAAGACATACTCTTGTCCTTAAAACGCATATTTTTGTCCTTAGAAACACGTACTTTTGTCCTTAAAAACACATACTTTTGTCCTTTAAAAACACACATTTTTGTCCTTAAAACACATATTTTTGTCCTTAGAAACACGTACTTTTGTCCTTAAAAACACATACTTTTGTCCTCAAAAACACATACTTTTGTCCTTTAAAAACACACATTTTTGTCCTTGAAAACACATACTTTTCTCCCTATAAACACATACTTTTGTCATTAAAACATATATTTTTGTCCTTAAAAACACATACTTTTGTCCTTAAAAAGACATACTCTTGTCTTTAAAACGCATATTTTTGTCCTTAAAAACACATACTTTTGTCCTCAAAAACACATACTTTTGTCCTTTAAAAACACACATTTTTGTCCTTAAAAACACATACTTTTGTCCTCAAAAACACACACTTTTCTCCTTAAAAACACATACTTTTGTCCTTAAAAGCGCATACTTTTGTCTTTAAAAACACATACTTTTGTCCTTAAAAAGACATACTCTTGTCCTTAAAATGCATATTTTTGTCCTTAGAAACACGTACTTTTGTCCTTAAAAACGCATACTTTTCCCCTTAACAACACATATTTTTGTCCTCAGAAACACATAGTTTCGTCCTTAAAAACACATACTTTTGTCCTCAAAAACACATACTTTTCTCCTTAAAAATACATACTTTCACGCGCATATCGTCTGCTAATTACGGTACAGGGATCATAATGCAACCTGAATGAGGTGATTAATGGTCCTTAATGGGTTTAATTAGCGCACAGCACCTGAACATCCTGGAGCACTTTTAGTGGCGGTCATAATCAATTTGCAGAATATGATTGGCGGCAGGAAAAGTCCGGATGATTTGTCTTTGCTGACAGCATGCAAACGTGGGACTGGATAGTAATATAGAACAGTATTTTTAAAGTCAAAAAGGTCCAAACTGAAACAAATATTGTGCAATGTTTATTTTCTATTGGTGGTTTAATAGTAACACAGTGAACATTGAAGTTCCGGGTTTTTTAATGCATCTTTTTTCATACGCTTTGGACCCCGCGGCTTATAAAACGGTGCGGCTTTTTCTTGGCTGATGGCCATGGAGAAAATAGTTTAAACAAAAACAAGCAAAATCCATGAATAGGTGTGGTATTTTTTTTGTACTATGGCGCCATCTTCTGGACGAGTTGGCTCACTGCATTGCCCTTTGGTTTAGACCATGGGTGTCAAACTCTGGCCCGTGGGCCAAATTTGGCCCGCCATGTGATTTCATTTGGCCCTTGAGGTAATATCAAATTAAGATTTGAGATACAGGGGCGGTGCCGCTGTAACAACGCATTTGCCAACCCTCCCGAATTTCACTGCCCCTCCTGTAAATCTCCCGGGGCAACAATTCTTCCGAATTTTCCCGATTTCCACTCGGACAAAAATATTGCAACCTGTTGTCACGTCCGCTTTTCCGCCATAGAAACAATGTGCCGGCCCGGTCACATAATATCTGCGGCTTTAACACACACGAATGAATGCAACGCATACTTGGTCAACAGCCATACAGGTCACACTGGGGGTGGCCATATAAACGACTTTAACACTGTTACAAATACGCGCCACACTGTGAAGCCACACCAAACAAGAATGACAAAAAACCTTTCGGGAAAACATCTGCACCGTAACACATGTAATACCCAGAACCCCTTGCAGCACTAACTCTTCCGGCATGCTATAATATACACCCCCGCTACAAGCTAACCTGCCCCCCACCCTCCAATTTTTATTTAAATTTTAAATGATATACCATTGATATTTTTAAATAATTATTGATAGGTTGATTGAAAACACTAAATTAAGTTGTCTCTCTATGAGGTGGCGACTTGGCCAGGGAGTACGCTGCCTTCCGCCTGAATGCAGTTGAGATAGGCTGCAGCAACCCCAGAAGGGACAAGCGGTGGAAAATGGATGGCTGGATGGATAATTTGAAACTGGACTTTGCATATCACTATAAAGTTATACAAGCCTTGCTCGTTCAATATTCAACGCAAAACTTTTTTGGGCCCCTCTTAAAAGGTTCATTTGTTCAACCTTGGCCCGAGGCTTTGTTCCATTTTAAATTTTGGCCCACTCTGTATTTGAGTTTGACACCCCTGGTTTGGACTGACTTTTGCTAGCCGTCCATAGCGTTCCTACATATGGATTCTTCAGTCATCACCCCAAACGGCGTTTGTATGTATTTCAATGCAACTAAAACAATTCATACTTACTAAACTGTCCCATGTGTGATGTCTTTAGGAGTTGTTCGCTAATAGGCTAACGCGTTTACGAGTGTCCGTGTTAGTATTATTGACTAAAAATTGCATTCTTTTTGTATTGTTGCAGTTTAAAAAATTCTTCCGTAAATTCAGCAAAACGTCTGTTGAGTTATTGAGTCTGTTAAGCTGATTGGAGAGCTAGCTTCCGCAGCTAGTGGGTCCATGACGATGACTTCTGATTTGCCGTGTTATAGACACTGTTTGGAAACAATTAAGGTATGTAAAAAAAACATTGATAAAATCCATCCATCTTCTTCGGCTTATTTGAGGTTGGGTCACGGGGGCAGCAGCCTAAGAAGGGAAGTCCAGACTTTCCTGTCCCCAGCCACTTCATCCAGCTCTTCCAGGGGGATCCCAAGGCATTCCCAGGCCAGCCGGGAGACATAGTCTACCCAACGTGTCCTGGGTCTTCCCTGTGGCGTCCTACCGGTCAGACGTGCCCTATGCACCTCCCTAGGGTGGCGTTCAGGTGGCATCCTGACTAGATGCCTGAACCACCTCATCTGGCTCTTCTCGATGTGGAGGAGCAGCGGCTTCACTTTGAGTTCCTCCCGGATGACAGAACTTCTTTCCCTATCTCTAAGGGAGAGCCCCGCCATCCAGCGGAGGAAACTAATTTTGGCCGCTTGTACCCGTGATCTTGTCCTTTCGGTCATAACCCAAAGCTCATGACCATAGGCGAGGATAGGAAGTAGATCGACCGGTAAATTGAGAACCTTGCCTTCTAGCTCAGCTCTTTCTTCACCACAACGGATATATACAGCGTCCGCATTACTGAAGACGCCGCACTGATCCGCCTGTCGATCTCACGATCCACTCTTCCCTCACTCGTGAACAAGACTCCGAGGTACTTGAACTCTTCCACTTGGGGCAGGGTCTCCTCCCCAGCCCGGGGATGGCACTCCACCGTTTTCCGGGCGAGTACCATGGACTCGGACTTGGAGGCACTGATTCCCATCCCAGTCTCTTCACACTCCGCTGTGAACTAATCCAGTGATGGCTGAAGATCCTGGCCAAATGAAGCCACCAGGACCACATTATCTGCAAAAAGCCGAGACCTAATCCTGCAGCCACCAAACTGGATTCCTTCAAACCACTGACTGCGCCTACAAATTCTGTCCATAAATGTTATGAACAGAATCGGTGACAAAGGGCAGCCTTGGCGTAATCCAACCCTCACTGGAAACAGGTCTGACTTACTGCCGGCAATGTGGACCAAGCTCTGACACTGATCATACAGGGAGCGGACCGCCACAATCAGACAATACTATACCTCATACTCTCTGAGCACTCCCCACAGAACTTCCCGAGGGACACGGTCAAATGCCTTCTCCAAGTCCACAAAGCACATTTAGACTGGTTGGATAAACTCCCATGCACCCTCAAGGACCCTGCCGAGAGTATAGAGCTGGTCCACAGTTCCACGACCAGGACGAAAACCACTCTATTCCTCCTGAATTTGAGGTTTGACTTTCCGGCGTAGACTCCTCTCCAGTACACCTGAATAAACCTTACCGGGAAGGCTTATGATCGTGATCCCACGATAGTTGGAACACACCCTCCGGTTCCCCTTCTTAAAGAGAGGAACTACCACCTTAGTCTGCCAATCTAGAGGCATCGCCCCCGATGTGATGTTGCAGAGTCTTGTCAATTAAGACAGTCCCACAGCATCCAGAGCCTTAAGGAACTCCGGGTGGTTCTCTTGCCACCGAGGAACTTTTTAACTACCTCGGCAACCTCAGCCCCAAAAATAGGAGAGCCCACCACAGATTCCCTAGGCTCTGCTTCCTCATAGAAAGACGTGTTGGTGGGATTAAGGAGGTCTTCGAAGTATTCCCTCCACCGATCCACAACATCCGCAGTCGAGGTCAGCAGAACACCATTCCCACCATACACGTGTTGACAGTGCACTGCTTCCCCTTCCTGAGGCGGCTGCTGGTGGTCCAGAATCGCTTCGAAGCCGTCCGGAATTCGTTTTCCATGGCTTCCCTGAACTCCTCCCATGTCCGAGTTTTTGCCTCCGCGACCGCAAAAGCTTCACACCGCTTGGCCTGTCGGTACTTGTCTGCTTCCTCCGGAGTCCCTTGAGCCAGAATGACCCGATAGGACTTTTTCTTCAGCTTGACGGCATCCCTCACCGCTGGTGTCCACCACCACGACATGCATCAACCACCTTGCGGCCACGACTCCCATCGGCCGCCTCGACAATAGAGGTACAGAACGTCGTCAACTTGGACTCGATGTCCAGCACCTCCCTTGTGACATGCTCAAAGTTCTTGGGGGAATTGAAACTCTCTCTGACAGGACACCCTGCTAGGCGTTCCCAGCAAACCCTCACAATGCATTTGGGCCTGCCAGGTCTGTCCGACATCCTCCCCCACCATCGCAGCCAACTCACTACCAGGTGATTATCGGTAGAAAGCTCCGTCCCTCTCTTCACCCGAATGTCCAACTCCGGTTCAGATCTGGGCGGACATTCTTCCCAATCATGCCTCTCCAAGTTTCACTGTCGTTGCCAACATGAGTGTTGAAGTCCCACAGTAGAACAAGGGAATCACCTCCGCGGAGCACATTCCAGTACTCCCTCGAGTGTACCCAAAAAGGGTGGGTACTCTGAGCTGCTGTTTGGTGCGTAAGCACAAAAAACAGCCAGGACCCGTCCCCCCACCCGAAAGCGGAGGGAAGCTACCCTCTCGTCCACTGAGTTGAACTCCAACGTGCAGGCTTTGAGCCGGGGGGAAACAAGAATTGCCACCCCGTGCAACGCCATCATGGAAGAGAGTCCAGACCCCCTCAAGAGAACTAGTTCCAGAGCCCTTGTTGTGCGTCGAAGTGAGTCCGACTAAATCCAGCCGGAACTTCTCCACCTCGTACACTAGCTCAGGCTCCTTCCCCTCCAGCGTGGTGACATTCCAAGTCCCAAGAGGTAGTTTATGTAGCCAAGGATTGGACCGCCAAGTGCCCTGCCTTCGGCTTCCGCCCAACTCACAACACACCCGACCTCTATGGCCCCATTGGTGGGTGGATCCACGTTGCCTCTTCGGGCTGTGCCCGGCCAGGCCCCATGGGGACACTTGCCATCGTGCCCCACCTCCGGGCTTGGCTCCAGAGGGGGACCCCAGTGACCCTCGTCCGGGCAAAGGAAATCTGGGTCCTATGTTATTCTTTTCCATCGAGGTCTTTGAGCAGATTGTTTTCTTTGCTTAAAAATAGAACAACCACATTCTGAAAATTAAAAAAATTCATAATGTCGTTTTTTTTTTTTACACTTACATGTTGCGAATAATAATAACAGTATTTGTATCTTTATTTGTCGTTATTTATACTTTCTGAATAAGTTATGTGATAGTTCCTCAGTCAACTCATTGGTCGTATTTTTCAATCTATCAAGATAAAAAAAAAAATTCAAAATCAAATTACAGGATGTTATTGATGTAGTTTGCTCATTTTGCTCAACTGGCAACATCATGTGATTTATTTTGTACATATGTAACTTCATCTACAAAGATACACATAATGGCTATTGCGACATCTAGTGGACACATTTAGAACAGCTGTTTATTTCAATCAAAAATGTTGTTTCATTTTTACACTTATCAAGCTAATCCTGTGGGCCGAATAAATCCTGTTCTTAAAAACATATACTTTTGTCCTTAAAAACACATACTTTTGTCCTTAAAAACATATATATTTTTGACCTTAGAAACACATACTTTTGTCATTAAAAACGCACACTTTTCTCTTTAGAAACACAGTTTTGTCCTTAAAAGCACATACTTTCGGCCCTAAAAACACATAATTTTCTCCTTAAAAACAAACTTTTGTCCGTAAATGCATATACTTTTGTCCTTAAAAACGAGCACTTTTCTCCTTAAAAACACATATTTTTGTTTTTGGAAACACGTAATTTTGTCCTTAAAAACACATACTTTTGTCTTCAAAAACCCACACTTTTGTCATTAAAACATATTTTTGTCCTAAAAAACACATACTTTTGTCCTTTAAAAACACATATTTTTGTCCTTAAAACACATACTTTTGTCCTCAAAAAAACACACTTTTCTCCTTAAAAACACATACTTTTGTCCTCAGAAACACATAGTTTTGTCCTTGAAAACATGTACTTTTGTCCTCAGAAACATGTAGTTTTTTCCTTAAAAACATGTACTTTTGTCCTCAAAAACACATACTTTGCTCCCTAAAAACACATACTTTTTTCCTTAAAACCCATATTTTTGTCCTTAAAAACACATAATTTTGTCCTTAAAAACACATACTTTTGTCCTTAAAAAGACATATTTTTGTCCTCAGAAACTTATACTTTTGTCCTTATAAACAAATACTTTTGTCCTTAAAAACACATACTTTTGTCTTCAAAAACCCATACTTTTGTCATTAAAACACATATTTTTGTCCCAAAAAACACATACTTTTGTCCTTTAAAAAACACATATTTTTGTCCTTAAAACACATACTTTTGTCCTCAAAAACACACACTTTTCTCGTTAAAAACACATACTTTTGTCCTCTGAAACACGTAGTTTTGTCCTTAAAAACATGTACTTTTGTCCTCAGAAACACGTAGTTTTGTCCTTAAAAATATGTACTTTTGTCCTCAAAATCACATACTTTTCTCCCTAAAAACACATACTTTTTTCCTTGAAACCTATATTTTTGTCCTTAAAAACACATATTTTTGTCCTTAAAACACATACTTTTGTCCTAAAAAAAACACACTTTTCTCCTTAAAAACACTTACTTTTGTCCTCAGAAACACATAGTTTTGTCCTTAAAAACATGTACTTTTGTCCTCAGAAACACGTAGTTTTGTCCTTAAAAACATGTACTTTTGTCCTCAAAAACACATACTTTGCTCCCTAAAAACACATACTTTTTTCCTTAAAACCCATATTTTTGTCCTTAAAAACACATAATTTTGTCCTTAAAAACACATACTTTTGTCCTTAAAAAGACATATTTTTGTCCTCAGAAACTTATACTTTTGTCCTTATAAACAAATACTTTTGTCCTTAAAAACACATACTTTTGTCTTCAAAAAACCATACTTTTGTCATTAAAACACATATTTTTGTCCCAAAAAACACATACTTTTGTCTTTTAAAAAACACATATTTTTGTCCTTAAAACACATACTTTTGTCCTCAAAAACACACACTTTTCTCGTTAAAAACACATACTTTTGTCCTCTGAAACACGTAGTTTTGTCCTTAAAAACATGTACTTTTGTCCTCAGAAACACGTAGTTTTGTCCTTAAAAACATGTACTTTTGTCCTCAAAATCACATACTTTTCTCCCTAAAAACACATACTTTTTTCCTTGAAACCTATATTTTTGTCCTTAAAAACTCATAATTTTGTCCTTAAAAACACATAATTTTGTCCTTAAAAACACATACTTTTGTCCTTAAAAAGACATATTTTTGTCCTCAGAAACTTATACTTTTGTCCTTATAAAAAAATACATTTGTCCTTAAAAACACATACTTTTGTCTTCAAAAACCCATACTTTTGTCATTAAAACACATATTTTTGTCCTAAAAAACACATACTTTTGTCCTTTAAAAACACACATTTTTGTCCTTAAAACACATACTTTTGTCCTTAAAACACATACTTTTATCCTTAAAAACACATACTTTTGTCCTCAGAAACACGTAGTTTTGTCCATAAAAACATGTACTTTTGTCCTCAGAAACATGTAGTTTTGTCCTTAAAAACATGTACTTTTGTCCTCAAAAACACATACTTTTCTCCCTAAAAACACATACTTTTATCCTTAAAACCCATATTTTTGTCCTTAAAAACACATAATTTTGTCCTTAAAAACACATAATTTTGTCCTTAAAAACACATACTTTTGTCCTTAAAAAGACATATTTTTGTCCTCAGAAACTTATACTTTTGTCCTTATAAACAAATACTTTTGTCCTTAAAAACACATACTTTTGTCTTCAAAACCCATACTTTTGTCATTAAAACACATATTTTTGTCCTAAAAAACACATACTTATGCCCTTTAAAAACACATATTTTTGTCCTTAAAACACATACTTTTGTCCTCAAAAAAACACACTTTTCTCCTTAAAAACACTTACTTTTGTCCTCAGAAACACATAGTTTTGTCCTTAAAAACATGTACTTTTGTCCTCAGAAACACGTAGTTTTGTCCTTAAAAACATGTACTTTTGTCCTCAAAAACACATACTTTTCTCCCTAAAAACACATACTTTTTTCCTTAAAACCCATATTTTTGTCCTTAAAAACACATAATTTTGTCCTTAAAAACACATACTTTTGTCCTTAAAAAGACATATTTTTGTCCTCAGAAACTTATACTTTTGTCCTTATAAAAAAATACTTTTGTCCTTAAAAACACATACTTTTGTCTTCAAAAACCCATACTTTTGTCATTAAAACACATATTTTTGTCCTAAAAAACACATACTTTTGTCCTTTAAAAACACATATTTTTGTCCTTAAAACACATACTTTTGTCCTCAAAAAAACACACTTTTTTCCTTAAAAACACATATTTTTGTCCTCAGAAGCACGTAGTTTTGTCCTCAAAAACACATACTTTTCTCCCTAAAAACACATACTTTTTTTTACTTAAAACCCATATTTTTGTCCTTAAAAACACATAATTTTGTCCTTAAAAACACATAATTTTGTCCTTAAAACACATACTTTTGTCCTTAAAAAGACATATTTTTGTCCTCAGAAACTTATACTTTTGTCCTTATAAACAAATACTTTTGTCATTAAAACACATACTTTTATCCTTAAAAACACATACTTTTGTCCTTTAAAAATAGATAATTTAGTCTTTAAAAACACATTAGTTTGTTCTTAAAAATACATATTTTTGTCTTTAAAAAAGACACTTTTGTGCTTAAAACCACATACGTTTCTCCTTAAAAACACATACTTTTGTCCTTAAGTGGATAGTGCAAACCCCACCGGGTTTTTGTTTATCATGTTTCATGTGTCAGGTAAAACATGACCCATGGGGCCATCTAAATCTGCTTAAAATTTTCATTGTTAAAAAAAAATTTAAAAAAATCAATGTTGTTATGAATTATTGATCACTGCAAGACTCCAATTACATCACATCAAATATTCCACTTATTCTACATACAGTATATTGTGTGTTTTGCCATAAAAAGACAGGGTTTGACAAAAAGGACATTACATTAAAAAAATAAATTGTATTGACAGACCTGATGTTTATCCAGAGATTTATGACCCTTCTGGGTCCTTGGGACCAAACTTGAGGGGAGCCCTAAAGGTGTCAGGCTTTCCCCTGACAGTTTGTCTATGTTTTAGTTTTTTCCTCTGCATTTGTCTGTTTCCTCTATGTTTAGTATTTCCTGTCCTTAGTTCCTGTCTGGTGCTCTTATTTTGTCAGCTTCCTGTCTTGTTCCCTAAGTGCTGTGTTCCTCCTCAGCTGCGGCTGATTGGTACCTGACCACACCTGTTACCAATCAGCCCGCTCCTATTTGTACCTGCTTTGTCTTGTGTCAATTGCTGGATCATTGTATTGTCTTGTCGCTCTTGTGATGTGTTATCGCTCCTGTCGTGTCGTACCTTGTCTTTGCAGCCTAGCGGTAAGCTATATTCAGTTAATGTTTGTAGCTTACTGTTTTTTGTTCCCTGCTTCCGTTTTATTTTTCATTATACAAGTACGACTTCTGTCTGCCTGTTCGCTACCCGCTAGCTTCCACGCTAAGCTCCTGTTCGTTATTTTCTAGCTCCCAGGCTAGCTCCTTCTGTTTGATTATCCGCCTCGTGCGCGCTTTGTGTTTGTACCCTTTTGGTTTTGTTTTTGTCTCAGTATTTAATTGAATCATGTTTTCTCATTCCATGCCTGCCTCCATCTCTGCATCTTGGGGTTCGACACCAAATAACTCTGACAAAAGGTACGTAAAACCTATATATATTGTATTTATTTTGAAAATATCAAATCGTCCCATGCATGCTTTGATTTAGATTTTTCTGCCGGCCCTTAGTGATACACATTTGGACACCCCATGTTTTCAACTCAGTGCTCTTACTTACACGCTGATATGAGACACATTTTTATGGATAAATGCACCCGCTGTAGCTCAGAGGCCATTCTGGCAACACACATCCCCCCCGAAGGACATAAATAGACAAGTCCGAGACCGGGGGGGGGGGCTTTTATGTTAAATGTCCCAAAGGTACGTGCAGAAACATTCTGCATGAAAATTTAAAGACACACAGAAGAGCCGTTTGATGCAAGTGTTATATCTAGGAGTGTTTGTTGCCGTGGAGATTGGACGTTGTAGGTCGTAATGAATGAGGTGATGTAATTGATGTGATGAATCCAGGTGTAGTGGAAGTGTTTGCATTGTTTGCTACTGACTGACTGGCTGCAAACGGCTCCACATACTGCGACTCAGTATGAACCTGAACATGCACCCGGAATAATAACTCAGCTGCGGGCGAGTATTTGAGTCTAGAAATATCTTTGGTCGCCGCAGCCATTATACAGTGTTAAGTAGAGTTTTGAGGTCACTGTTGCTCTACAATGAAGTGGACCGTACTGTAATTACTTCTACTCCTCTAAGGGTTTGTTTTTGCTGCTCACTCCACACCGGAGTGCTTTATCTTTTCTAAATATCCTCCTCTCATCTAAAAAGGATGTTATCGTTTACTTGCATCGCGCTCGTGTGTGTGTGTGTGTGTGTCTGTGTGTGGGTTGTCGTGAGCAAACGTAGGGCACTGTGGTCCCCTGATTTACATAACTGAGATGTTCCATAAGGCAGCCCTTTAAAAGGTGTGTATATATATACATATATATATATATATATATATATATATATATATATATATATATATATATATATATATATATATATATATATATATATATATATATATATATATATATATATATATATATATATATATATATATATATATATATATTATATATTATATATATATATATGCATATATGTGTGTTTATATATACAGTATATATAAATACATATATGAATATACATATATACGTATATACAAACCCCATTTCTATATGAGAAGAATACAATGATTTGCAATTTTTTGTTTGTTTTTGCAAATAAAAATTAACTTAGAATTTCATGGCTGCAACACCTGCCAAAGTATTTGGAAAGGGCATGTTCGCCACTGTGTTGCATCACCTTTTCTTTCAACAACACTCAATAAACGTTTGGGAACTGAGGAAAGTAATTGTTGAAGCTTTGAAAGTGGAATTCTTTCCCGTTCTTGTTTTATATAGAGCTTCAGTCGTTCAACAGTCTCCGTTGTCGTATTTTACGCTTCATAATGTGCAACACATTTTTGATGGGAGACATGCCTGGACTGCAGGCAGGCCAGGAAAGTACCCGCACCCTTTTACTACGAAGCCACGCTGTTGTAACACGTGGCTTGGCATTGTTTTGCTGAAATAAGCAGGGGCGTCCATGATAACGTTGCTTGGATGACAACATATGTTGCACCAAAACCTGTATGGACCTTTCAGCATTAATGGGGCCTTCACAGATGTGTAAGTTACCCATGCCTTGGGCACTAATACACCCCCATACCATCACAGATGCTGGCTTTCGAACTTTGCGCCTATAACAATCCGGATGGTTATTTGCCTCTTTGATCGTCCACAGTTTCCAAATATAATTTAAAATGTGGACTCGTCAGACCACAGAACACTTTCCCACTTTGCATAAGTCCATCATAGATGAGCTCGGGCCCAGCGAAGCCGGCGGTGTTTCTGGGTGTTGTTGATAAATGGGTTTTGCTTTGCATAGTAGAGTTTTAACTTGCACTTACAGATGTAGCGACCAACTGTAGTTACTGACATAATTTTATGAAGTGTTCCTGAGCCCATGTGGTGATATCCTTTACAGACTGATGTCGGTTTTTAAAGCAGTACCACCTGAGGGATCAAAGGTCCGTAATACCATCGCTTACGCGCAGTGATTTCTCCAGATTCTCTGAACGTTTTG
>NC_084638.1:27430340-27535340 GCF_033978795.1 Nerophis ophidion | reverse complement strand
GGCATCAAATTCCTAATATTTGCAAAAAAATAACGTTACGTATTTTGTCTTTGCAGTCTATTCAATTGAATATAGGTTGAAAAGGATTTTAAAATCATAATATTCAGTTTTTATTTACTATTTACACAATGTGCCAACTCCACTGGTTTTGGGGGTTTGCACAAAAACAAACATTTAGTGCAAGGAGAGGTTTGTCCCCTTTTGTCCTTAATTTTTGGGACATGTGGCCCCCAGAATAATGGAGTTGGCAGGACCATAAAGATAATTGGTGGCATGAATATTTTGGGACGTCCAACAATGATGTGCCTTGCCGGACCGTTAATGTTTTCCACAAGATTGATGACTTCTCCCGCTTTCAAGACTCCAACGCTGCCAATGATGGTAAATCCATACTAAACAGCCCCGCGCCCACAAATCATCTAAGTGGGGGAGATTTAATCATGCAGGAATATATTTATTTATCCGAGGTGTCATTTTGCTTCCAGCGGATGAGCCCATTCATCAAAGGGAATCTTTTTGAAATAGACGTCAGTGGCTGCTTACCGCTCGGCTTCAGTCAAAAGATTTACGTCGCCGCCGCCATCTTGGCCGCTGATTTAAGAACTGCATGTCTCTGCCAGGGTGTGGCTGCAGCCCAAGTGTGGATGAGAGAAAAAATAAAAAATAAAAATACGCTCCGTGTGACCAATTAAGTCGTGTAATTGACAGCATTACATGTTGGAACAGGTGTAATTGGACGAGATGCTGAAATGGAGACGTGCCGCTAATGAGCTGACAAAGAGAGAAAGTGCGGATGAATGCGAATCACTTTTCGTTTTTCCCTTTCATGTCCGGATTCAGAAAAGAGACGAGCATGCGGGAATGCAAAGGGGTGGGGGGTTAATTGATCACATGTGACGGCGGCCCCGGATGCTGCGGGTAGCCTGCTCCTTGTGCAGTGCTGCTCTTATCTGCGGCTGTTTGTATTCCACACCTCTCACATACATTTAATCAATTGCCTCCACCCGCGGCCGGCATCCACCCACACGCTCATAAGGCGGTCTTGCCGAGATGGATGCCTGCAGGGTGCACGCGTACGTTTTGAAGGCGGACTCGCTTGCCGGTTAAAGCTCGTTGTGATGCCACAGGAAATACATCCAGGTGATTACGGGAGTCGTTTTTAGGATGATTTCCCATTGGGTGTGAATGGAAACTGAACTAGTCGGTTCCGGAGTGAAACTGTCTTCTTAAAGAATAGCCAATTTGTTAAGTAAAATGTAAATGTTTAAGGTTGCCCCCCTCTGCTTTGAACCCTGCGGCTTATAAACCGGTGCGGCTAAATTTCTGTTTTTTTATCCACCAATGGACATCATGCAAATTTAAAAAACATAGCTCGGTTGGTAGAGTGGCCGTGCCAGCATCTTGAAGGGTTGCAGGTTCGATTCCCGCTTCCACCATCCTAGTCACTGCCGTTGTGTCCTTGGGCAAGACACTTTACCCACCTGCCCCCAGTGCCACCCACACTGGTTTAAATGTAACTTAGATATTGGGTTTCACTATGTAAAAGCACTTTGAGCCACAGGAGAAAAGCGCTATATAAATATAATTCACTTCACTTCACTACTCGTATGGATTCTTCATTCATCGCTCCAAGCAACGTTTGTAAATTTTACAATATAACTAAAACTATTTAGACTCACTAAAATGTGAGTGTGAATTTTGTCTGTCTATCTGTGTTGGCCATGCGATGAAGTGGCGACTTGTCCAGGGTGTACACCGCCTTCCGCCCGATTGTAGCTGAGATAGGCGCCAGCGCCTTCCGCGACCCCAAAAGGGAATAAGCGGTAGAAAATGGATGGATGGATGGATAGCGTCCCATGTGTGATGTCTGTAGGAGGGTTTTCATGCATGTTTGTACGTGCTATCCTAACATAATCAAGTGCTAAAACATTTACGAGTGTCTTTGTTAGTATAATTACGGTAAATTTCGGACCGTAAGTCGCTACTTTTTTCCGACACTTTGAATCATGCGGCTTTTAGGATGGTGCAACTACTTCATGGATTTTTCTTTGCTGACTGTCAATATTTAAAATCTTTAAAAAAATATTATGAATTCCAAACTCTGAGCCATCAATTTTTTTCCCCCTCTGCTTTGAACCCTGCGGCTTATAAAATGGTGCGGCTAATTTACAGTTTTTTCTTCACCGATGGTCACAATGCAAATATAGATAACAAAAACAAAGCAAATACCCTCAAAAGGCGTGTTATTGTTTGTGCTATGGCGCCATCTTTTGGACCAGAAGCTGTAGTAGAGCTGCATTGCCCTTCTTATTGGACTGACCGTTCAAACAGAACTCCGGTTTTCTAGTCGTCCATAGCGTTTCTACTCGTATGGATTCTTCCTTCATCACTCCAAGCAACGTTTGTAAATTTTACAATATAACTAAAACTATTTAGACTTACTAAAATGTGGCCCTAGTGTGGGAATTTGAGTGTGAATGTTGTCTGTCTATGTGTGTTAGCCCTGCGATGAATTGGCGACTTGTCCAGGGTGTACGCCGCCTTCCGCCCGATTGTAGCAGAGATAGGCGCCAGCGCCTCCCGCGACCCCAAAAGGGAATAAGCGGTAGAAAATTGAAGGATGGATGGATACCGTCCCATGTGTGATGTCTGTAGGAGGGTTTTCATGCATGTTTGTACGTGCTATTGTAATGTAATCAAGTGCTAAAACATTTACAAGTGTTATTGTTAATAAAATTAATGTACATTTCGGACTTTAGGCCGATACTTTTTTCCGACACTTTGAACCATGCGGCTTTTAGGATGGTGCAACTAATTAATTGATTTTTCTTTGCTGACTGTCAATATTTAAAAACTTAAAAAAAAATGTTATGAATTCCAAACTATAAGCCATCAATTTCCCCCCCCTGCTTTGAATCCTGCGGCTTATAAAACGGTGCCGCTAAGTTACTGTTTTTTTTTCTCCACCAATGGTCATCATGCAAATATAAAAAAACAAAGACAAAGCAAATACACTCAAAAGGCGTGTTATTGTTTGTGCTATGGCGCCATCTTTTGGACCAGAAGCTGCATTGCCCTTCTTATTGGACTGACCGTTCAAACAGAACTTTGGTTTTCTAGTCGTCCATAGCGTTTCTACTCGTCTGGATTCTTCATTCATCACTCCAAGCAACGTTTGTAAATTTTACAATATAACTAAAACTATTTAGACTTACTAAAATGTGGCCCTAGTGTGGGAATTTGAGTGTGAATGTTGTCTGTCTATCTGTGTTGGCCCTGCGATGAAGTGGCGACTTGTCCAGGGTGTACGCCGCCTTCCGCCCGATTGTAGCTGAGATAGGCGCCAGCGCCTCCCGTGTCCCCAAAAGGGAATAAGCGGTAGAAAATGGATGGATGGATGGATACCATCCCATGTGTGATGTCTGTAGGAGGGTTTTCATGCATGTTTGTACGTGCTATCGTAATGTAATCCAGTGCTAAAACATTTACGAGTGTTTTTGTTAGTAAAATTAATGTAAATTTCGGACTTTAGGCCGCTACTTTTTTCTACACTTTGAACCATGCGGCTTATAGGACGGTGCAACTAATTCATGGATTTTTCTTTGCTGACTGTCAATATTTAAAAACTTTAAAAAAATGTTATGAATTCCAAACTATGAGCCATCAATTTTTCCCCCCTCTGCTTTGAACCCTGCGGCTTATAAAACGGTGCCGCTAAGTTACTGTTTTTTTTCTCCACCAATGGTCATCATGCAAATATAAAAAAACAAAAACAAAGCAAATGCACTCAAAAGGCGCGTTATTGTTTGTGCTATGGCGCCATCTTTTGGACCAGAAGCTGTAGTAGGGCTGCATTGCCCTTCTTATTGGACTGACCGTTGAAACAGAACTTGGGTTTTCTAGTCGTCCATAGCGTTTCTACTCGTATGGATTCTTCCTTCATCACTCCAAGCAACGTTTGTAAATTTTACAATATAACTAAAACTATTTAGACTTACTAAAATGTGGCCCTAGTGTGGGAATGTGAGTGTGAATGTTGTCTGTCTGTCTGTGTTAGCCCTGCGATGAAGTGGCGACTTGTCCAGGGTGTACGCCGCCTTCCGCCCGATTGTAGCTGAGATAGGCGCCAGCGCCTCCCGCGACCCCAAAAGGGAATAAGCGGTAGAAAATGGATGGATGGATGGATACCGTCCCATGTGCGATGTCTGTAGGAGGGTTTTCATGCATGTTTGTACGTGCTATCGTAATGTAATCAAGTGCTAAAACATTTACGAGTGTCTTTGTTAGTAAAATGAATGTACATTTCTGACTGTAAGTCGCTACTTTTTTCCGACACTTTGACCCATGCGGCTTATAGGACGGTGCTGCTAAATCACTGTTTTATTCTTCATCGATGATCATAATGCAAATATAAAAAACAAAAACAAAGCAAATACCCTCTAAAGGCGTGTTATTGTTTGTGCTAAGGTGCCATCTTTTGAACCAGTTCGCTCACTGCAGAAGCTTTAGTAGGGCTTCGGTTTTCCAGTCGTCCATAGCGGTTCTACTCGTATGGATTCTTCATTCATCACTCCAAGCAACGTTTGTAAATTTTACAATATAACTAAAACTATTTGCACTCACTAAACTGTCCCTTGTGTGATGTATGTTGGAGTGTTTTTATGCATGTTTGTACGTTTTATCATAACGTGTTCAAGCTGGTGTCATTAGTATTAGCTAATGTGCTAACTCATTTTGAAGTGTCTTTGATAGTATAATTACTGTAAATCCGGGACTGTAAGCTGCTACTTTTTTCCGACACTTTGACCCATGCGGCTTATAGGACGGCGCGACTAATTCATGGATTTTTCTTTGCTGACTGTCAATTTTTAAAAGCTTAAAAAAAATATTGTGGAAGTCGCTTCCTAGCAGTGCCACTCTAGACACGGCAAGTTTAACAAAGTTTTAATGTTTTTAACAAGATTTTTCCAAACGTTTTCCTGCTTTGCTCCCGGCCGCTTACTGTTAAAGACAACAGATGATTAGATTAACACGTACCACCTTTGGAATCTAATGACCTGCCATCTGTTTCTCGCTCGTCCCCAGTCCCATGGACAGCGGCGGTGACTTTTGCTCCTGCAGGCGTGCTGATGGCACTTTCCCTCCACAAATATATTAGGAATTCCAAACTGTGAGGCATCTTTTTTTTCCCCTCTGCTTTGAAATCTGCGGCTTATAAAACGGTGCGGCTAATTTACTGTTTTTTTTCGTAATGCAAATATTTAAAAAAAAAAGCAAATACACTGAAAAGGCATGTTATTGTTTGTGCTATGACGCCATCTTTTGGAACAGTTCGCTCACTACAGATGCTGTAGTGCTGCATCGCCCTTCAGTTCATTTATTCGGTTTTCTAGTCGTCCATAGCGTTCCTACAGTCTGGATTCTTCATTCATCACTCCAAGCAACGTTTGTAAACTTTACAATATAACTAAAACTATTTGTACTTATTAAACCGTCCCTATAGGAGGGTTTTCATGCGGTTGGGAGTGTGGCCGTGCCAGCAACTCTGAGGGTTCCTGGTTCAATCCCCACCTTCAACCAACCTGGTCACGTCCGTTGTGTCTTTGAGCAAGACACTTCACCCTTGCTCCTGATGGGTCGTGGTCAGGGCCTTGCATGGCAGCTCCCTCCATCAGTGTGTGAATGGGTGAATGTGGAAGATGGTTGAGTACCTTGAAGGTAGAAAAGCGCTATACAGGTATAACCCATTTACCATTTAGTGTTGTTAGCATTAGCTAATGTGCTAACACATTCACAAGTATGATTAGTGTAAATTTCGGACTGTAAGCCGCCACTTTTTTTCCTACACTTTGAACCATGTGGCTTATAAAACGGTGTGGCTAATCCATGGATTTTTCTTTGCTGACTGTCAATATTTAAAAACTTAAAAATGTTGTTAAAAAAAACAAATACACTAAGAAGGTGTGTTATTATTTGTGCTATGGCACCATCTTTTGGGAGGCAGTACTTTTAAAAAATTTCAACTGAAGTGCCGTCCATAGCGTTTCTACTCGTATGGATTCTTCAGTCATCACTCCAAGCAATGTTTGTAAGTTTTACAATATAACTACAACTTTTTATACTTACTTAACCGTCCCATGTGTGATGTCTGTAGGAGTGTTTTTTTTTCATATTTGTACACGCTACCGTAATGTAATGAAGCTAACATCGTTAGCATATGAATATTAATTAATATGCTAACATGTTTACAAGTGTCTGTGTTTCAAAGGCATTCTTTTTTGTGGTGTTTCATTTTTAAAAATTCCTCAGTAGATTCACCAAAACGTCACAGTGGAGTTATCGAGTCTGTTTAGCTGATTGGAGAGCTAGCTTCCGCAGCTAGTGGGTCCGCGACGATGACTTTTGTTTTGTTTGATCAGCCGTTTTACTGCCGTGCTAAAGGCATCATTTGAAAACAATTAAGGTAACAATTAAGGTATGTAAACAAACATTTACAAAGTATTTTGTCCCAGTATATATCTGCGGTGCGGCTTATACATGTAAAAAAAATAATATATATATATATAAAATAGAAAATAGGGTAATATTGATACTGTAAGTATTGTAATTTTTTTTTTTTTCTAAAATAGAAAATACGGTAATAACTGTGCGGTCCATTCGTTATATTTAAATGTTTTACAATATTTCTGCGTATCATTTGCAAGTATTATATAGTATACTTTACATCCAATTGCAATTTCAAGACATTAGATGGCAGTACTGTAGAGACTACAATGTCTTTTCTATAATATATGTATAATATATTTATATTATTCATATATTACATTTTATATGTTATATATATGATATATTATATTGTTTTTTTTATTATTATTGTCTATTTATTGTGAGCAAACTATGGTGCTGAATTTCCCCCAGGGATCAATAAAGTACGTTCTATTCTATTCTAAATATAGTATTTTGTTGAGTCCTAAAAAGTATTGATACTGTAAGTATTGTGAATATTATTGATTTAGGAGTTTGATTTTTCTGATTGATTGCAAAAATTTTGGGAGGTCTTCACAAAAGTAATAAACAAGGAAGGAGTCAAACTTTCACGTACTCTTCCCAAATAGTACCAACTGAATTTGGTACCCATTCCTTCTTTGATTCCTCAGACCGCTGCGGTAAATGAAAAAGTGGCAACAATTGGACAGTTTTTGCATTTTCAAAAAAATCGAATCATACAAAAAGCGGGTCAGTATTCATGCCGCTATTGCGTTTTCTTCTCTTAACACTCCTTGTGCAAAAAGCCAAAGAGGAACCACAACACTGCTTAATACAAACTGAGTGCATACAAAATGTCCTTTTTCCCAGATTTGTTTTGATCCCGCTTCTCTTTGGAAGACATGAGCATCGCTTTCTGCGAGAGGAGGGTCTCAGGGAATTCGCTCATCAGCCAGTTTAGTTCCAGCGTGCGGTAAAATTATCCCACATTTCACGGTCCGGAACCTGAAGGTGAAGAACGCCGCTCGGCTCGATATTCTGTGAAACCAACGCTTTATTTTCATGGCTCTAAAGCAGGGGTCGGCAACCCAAAACGTTGAAAGAGCCATATTGGACCAAAAAAATATATAAATAAAAAAATAAAAAAATAAATATATATAATATCTCCTGTCTTTAGTTCCTGTCCAGGGCTCTTATTTTCGCAGCTTCCTGTCTTGTTCCCTGAGTGCTGTGTTCCTCCTCAGCTGCAGCTGATTGGTACCTGGCACACCTGTTGCCAATCAGCCCGCTCCTATTTGTACCTGCTTTGTCTTGTGTATTGTCGTTGCCACATATCACTCTTGCCGTGGTACCTGTCGTGTCGTTTTGCTACAGCTACTACCTGTCATGCTACATTTTGTCCTGGTCGTCGTAGCGGTAAGCTGTTTCTGTTAGCATTAGTTATTTCCAGTTTTTCTGTTTGCTATCCACTAGCTTCCATGCTAACGTTCCTTTTTGTTTTCTAGCTTCCAGTGCTAGCTCCCTTAGTTTGTTATTCCGCCCACGTGCGTGCTTTTTGTTTGTTCGTGTTTAGTTTTAATTAAATCGTGTTTTCATATTCTATGCCTGCCTCCGTCTCTACATCTTGGGGTTCGTCAACAACAAATACCCCTGACAGTAATGATGTAAGTGTCTATATAAGTAATATTAGCCTACAATCAAAATTACTTTAAAGTCTTGTATAAGTGTTATAATGAAGGCAACACATGATGTGTCTGTATTAGCTATACTAGCCTACTATCAAAATAACTTTAAAAGTCTTGTATAAGTGTGATAATGAAGGCAACACATTATGTAAGTGTCTATATTAGCTATAGTAGCCGACTATCAAAATGATATCAAAATGACATCTATGTTGCTGCTCCTCGATCTTAGCGCTGCTTTCGATACCGTCGATCATAATATTTTATTAGAGCGTATCAAAATACGAATTGGTATTTCAGACTCAGCCCTGTCATGGTTTAACTCTTATCTTACTGATAGGATGCAGTGCGTCTCCTATAACAGTGTGACCTCGGACTATGTTAAGGTAACGTGTGGAGTTCCCCAGGGTTCGGTCCTTGGCCCTGCACTCTTCAGCATCTACATGCTGCCGCTAGGTGACGTCATACGCAAATACGGTGTTAGCTTTCACTGCTATGCTGATGACACCCAACTCTACATGCCCCTAAAGCTGACCAACACGCCGGACTGTAGTCAGTTGGAAGCGTGTCTTAATGAAATTAAACAATGGATGTCCGCTAACTTTTTGCAACTTAATGCCAAAAAAACGGAAATGCTGATTATCGGTCCTGCTAGACACCGACCTCTATTTAATAATACAACTTTAACATTTGACAACCAAATAATAAAACAAGGTGACTCTGTAAAAAATCTGGGTATTATCTTCGACCCAACTCTCTCCTTTGAGTCACACATTAAAAGCGTTACTAAAACGGCCTTCTTTCATCTCCGTAATATCGCTAAAATTCGCTCCATTTTGTCCACTAAAGACGCCGAGATCATTATCCATGCGTTTGTTACGTCTCGTCTCGATTACTGTAACGTATTATTTTCGGGTCTCCCAATGTCTAGCATTAAAAGATTACAGTTGGTACAAAATGCGGCTGCTAGACTTTTGACAAGAACAAGAAAGTTTGATCATATTACGCCTGTACTGGCTCACCTGCACTGGCTTCCTGTGCACTTAAGATGTGACTTTAAGGTTTTACTACTTACGTATAAAATACTACACGGTCTAGCTCCAGCCTATCTTGCCGATTGTATTGTACCGTATGTCCCGGCAAGAAATCTGCGTTCAAAAGACTCCGGCTTATTAGTGATTCCTAGAGCTCAAAAAAAGTCTGCGGGCTATAGAGCGTTTTCCGTTCGGGCTCCAGTACTCTGGAATGCCCTCCCGGTAACAGTTCGAGATGCTACCTCAGTAGAAGCATTTAAGTCTCATCTTAAAACTCATCTGTATACTCTAGCCTTTAAATAGACCTCCTTTTTTAGACCAGTTGATCTGCCGCTTCTTTTCTTTCTCCTATGTCCCCCCCTCCCTTGTGGAGGGGGTCCGGTCCGATGACCATGGATGAAGTACTGACTGTCCAGAGTCGAGACCCAGGATGGACCGCTCGTCGGGACCCAGGATGGACCGCTCGCCTGTATCGGTTGGGGACATCTCTACGCTGCTGATCCGCTTGAGATGGTTTCCTGTGGACAGGACTCTCACTGCTGTCTTGGAGCCACTATGGATTGAACTTTCACAGTATCATGTTAGACCCGCTCGACATCCATTGCTTTCGGTCCCCTAGAGGGGGGGGGTTGCCCACATCTGAGGTCCTCTCCAAGGTTTCTCATAGTCAGCATTGTCGCTGGCGTCCCACTGAATGTGATTTCTCCCTGCCCACTGGGTGTGAGTTTTCCTTGCCCTTTTGTGGGTTCTTCCGAGGATGTTGTAGTCGTAATGATTTGTGCAGTCCTTTGAGACATTTGTGATTTGGGGCTATATAAATAAACATTGATTGATTGATTGATTGAAAAGTTTTATATAAGTGTTATAATGAAGGCAACACATGATGTAAGTGTCTATATTAGCTATAGTAGCCTACTATCAAAATGACATTAAAAGTCTTACATAATGTGTTGCCTTCCTTATAACACTTGTATAAGTGTCTATATTAGCTATATTAGCCTATTATCAAAATGACATTGAAAGTCTTGTATAAGCGTTATAATGAAGACAACAATGTAAGTGTCTATATTAGCTATATTAGCCTACTATCAAAATGATTTTAAAAGTCTTATATAAGTGTTATAATGAAGGCAACACATGATGTAAGTGTCTATATTAGCTATAGTAGCCTACTATCAAATTGACATTAAAAGTCTTATATAAGTGTTATAATGAAGGCAACAAATGATGTAAGTGTCTATATTAGCTATAGTAGCCTACTATCAAATTGACATTAAAAGTCTTATATAAGTGTAATAATGAAGGCAACACATGATGTAAGTGTCTATATTAGCTATAGTAGCCTACTATCAAAATGACATTAAAAGTCTTATATAAGTGTTATAATGAAGGCAACAAATGATGTAAGTGTCTATATTAGCTATAGTGGCCTACTATCAAAATGACATTAAAAGTCTTATATAAGTGTTATAATGAAGGCAACAAATGATGTAAGTGTCTATATTAGCTATAGTGGCCTACTATCAAAATGACATTAAAAGTCTTATATAAGTGTTATAATGAAGGCAACGCATGATGAAAGTGTTTATATTAGCTCTATTAGCCTATTATCCAAGGCTGACGCAAATCTTCGTTGACAGAAATGTATTAAAAATTTTAAACTACACATTTTTGCAACATTGGAAAACATTAGTAAAATGGCAGCTTCTGCGAGGGTGGGATAACTTCTGGAAATTAATTGCTCAGAATGGTCAAAGGTACAGATGTGTGTGTCCAAGTTTAAGGAAACAGCAGGCTGTCTTCTACTAATGGATTTATTGCAACATTTGTAGGCTGGGTAACGTTTGCTGTGGTCTGGAACAACATGGCACACAAAGAAATGCAGCCAATATTACATACCGATAGTGTGTCATGAGACATGCAAATATAAATTAAATACACAGAAGGCACGAATAAATGAAATTAAATGAGCTCAAATATACCTACAAACCAGGCATGATGATGCAATATTTACATGCAGTTAGCCTAAATAGCATGTTAGCATCGATTAGCTTGCAGTCATGGATTGACTGATAAGCACTCCAGCAAGTCATTAAAATCAATAAAGCTCACTTTTAAGTGTAAAAAGTTTGATGGATAAAATATTACAAAGAAGGAGTGGACAAAAAACACGTTTTTGGTGGCAGCATCGGAGAAAGTTGTATATGTAAACAACGGTGCATTCAAGAATCACTGAAATTAGTAGGACAAAACAGTGCTTGCCAAATACTCTCAACAGTGAAGCATGTATAACATAAACTGCGGGATTTCTAACAATTCCAAAGGTTTGTGTCATGTTTGTTCTCTGACAGAAACTATATTAAAACAAAAAAGCATATTTTGATAATCTTTTTCCATTCTCACACGTCTCTGAAAAAGGACCAGGGAGCCAATAGGGCGGCGCTAAAGAGCCGCGACTTGCTGACAGCCCCGCTCTAAAAGAAAGAGAAATCTGATGTTATATATCGACACATGGTCACGCTTGTTGACCAAATGTGTTGAGGTCCGGGTTCCCGGGGACCTGTGGCCGATTTCATTAACTGTAAGTGTGACAAATAATATGAAATGATGGGAACGTCACAGGGGGGCTGGGGGGTGGCGAGGATCAATATCAAATCCTGCTTTAGTCATAATCCTGCAGGGCGCAGACGCTCGGCGGGGTTTAGCTGCTTGGAGATGGCGGCATTTAACAGTTTAGTGTGACTGAAGGTAACGACCTGTTTTCAGACGGCAGTGGTCATCCTGATCAAATGCCAACAAAAATGACCATATTTTCCGGACCATAGGGCGCACCGGATTATCACTTCCTTGTGGTCTACGTAAGATTATGTTTTACAGATCATCTTCAAGCCGCTTTCTGACAGTCGCTTCAGGATGCGTCTTATTTACGTGGCTCACCTTCGGCCATCTTTGATGTAGCGGTGTAGCGTGCAAGGACGAGAGTGGAAGAAGTGTCAAAAGATGGAGCTAACTGTTTTAATGACATTCAGACTTTACTTCAATCAATTGAAGATGATCTGTAAAACATAATCTCACGTAGACCACAAGGAAGTGATAATCCGGTGCGCCCTATATATATATATAGGGCGCACCGGATTATCACTTCCTTGTGGTCTACATAAGATTATGTTTTACAGATCATCTTCAAGCCGCTTTCTGACAGTCGCTTTAGGATGCGCCGATTTGTGGGTGGTCTTATTTACGTGCCTCACCTTCGGCAGTGTCTACTCCCGGCCATCTTTGTTGTAGTGGTGTAGCGTGCAAGGACAAGAGTGGAAGAAGTGTCAATAGATGGAGTTAACTGTTTTAATGACATTCAGACTTTACTTCAATCAATGACAGAACAGTATCCCCTTATCCGTGGCTCACGAGTGCAACAACAATGCCGGAAATGTGTCCCGTGAAAAACCGTCCAACCGGAACCCTCTAATAACTAAAGTTCCCCTTGGGTGAATAATGTAAACTCACTACACTGGTTTGTTTTAGCCCTTTCATGGCGACTTTACTAACAGATATAAGTAAGAACTTTACACTAGTTTATATTAGAAATGGCACCAGCGGAGGATGAATGTCACATAACAAGAAGATAGAGAACAAGAAGAAGCTTATCGACATTTTCAGAACTTATGCAGATCTCAAATACAGATCAGCAGGTACCAAAAAGGTAAGAAAAGTTGCTTTTGCACAATATTGCGAAACAAAAGGCCAGATAATCATACTTGCCAACCCTCCCGATTTTCCCGGGAGACTCCCGAATTTCAGTGCCCCTGCCAAAAATCTCCCGGGTCAACCATTCTCCTGAATTTTTCCCAATTTCTACCCGGACAACAATATTGGGGGCGTGCCTTAAAGGCACTGCCTTTAGCGTCCTCTCTCACTTGAAAGGGAGACTGTTATATATGTCTCCGTTATGTAGGCAGGCACGGAGCTATTACTCAGCGTGTGTTTATTGAAGCCGGCACGTTAATACACTGACCTACAGCATCCGGATTCCCATCATGCATTGCTTCAAAACTACGGCAAGTAGTAATGTCCAAAAAACATAACAGAGACGAAGCGGAATAACGCAGAAGAGACATGGCGATGACGAGTAAGAAGAAGTACACTTGCAAGTTCCAAAATGATTGGAAAAAATAATTTCAGTTCATCCAGGACAGCTCGCAGGGGAAGGGGTATGCTGCCTGCAAATTTTGTAGATCAGACTTCTCCATTGAACACGGTGCCAGAACGGATATACTCATTGATGAATGGATTATTTCTATATGTATATATATATATATATATGCACATATACATATATATATATATATATATATATGTATATGTGCATCGATTAGCACAGCATGCTAATCGATGCTAACATCGATGCTAGCTGTATGTACATTTGTAGATATATTTGCATCCAGCATTTCCTTCCACCCACATTTAATGCCAAACAAACACTTACCAATAGACGGATTTAAGTTGATCCAGTGTCACAAGATGCGAAAGCCCCGATCGTTTGGTCCGCACATTTTACCGGCGATGCTACGACAGACACGGCACAGAGATGAATGGATGCCCTGCGACACTCAAAGCAGATGCATTTCCAACGATAAAGTCAACGAAATCACAAAGGTGAGTTTTGTTGACTTTATTGACTTATGTGCTAATCAGACATATTTGGTCGCGGCATGACTGCCCGCTAATCGATGCTAACATGCTATTTAGGCTAGCTGTATGTACATTTGTAGCTATATTTGCATCCACTGTTTCCCAAATTTAATGCCAAACAAACACTTACCAATCGACGGATTTAAGTTGCTCCAGTGTCACAAGATGCGAAAGTCCCGATCGTCTGGTCTGCACATTTTACCGGCGATGCTAAGGCAGACATGGCCTTAATAGCGTCAATAGCTATTCGCTCAATAGCTTCAGTTTCTTCTTCAATTTCGTTTTCGCTATCTGCCTCCACACTCCAAGCATCCGTTTCAATACATGCGTAATCTGTTGAATCGCTTAAGCCGCTGAAATCCGAGTCTGAATCCGAGCTAATGTCGCTATATCCGCCATGTTGTTCGTATTGGAATCACTGGATGACGTCACAGGAAAATGGACAGTGGCTTCGCAGATAGCGAAAATCAGGCACTTTAAAGCCTTTTTTTGGGTAAAATTTTGAAAAAAACTTCGAAAAATAAAATAGGCCACTGGGAACTGATTTTTATTGGTTTTAACCCTTCTGAAATTGTGATAATGTTCCCTTTTAAGTGCGAAAAATACGGTATTCAGATATGACCATTGACCATATTGCTGCAATTTAAAACCCACTCTGCAAAATACCGTATTTTAACAAGGATTTTTCAGGTCGTATCCTTTCGACAAACATTTGAATGAACCCTTCCTCGGATCATTCTGACCACCGGATTGAACGCAGCTGTAAAGAAACCGATTCTCCCAAGCAATGGCACAGTCTGACCTTTGATTCTAACTCCCTGAGACAATTACGGGACGCCTTTGAAGTCGCCAACCGAAAAGACGAAGTCCCACCATTTTTGGGTGAGGGGACACCGCAGGGGTCCGGCTTCCCAGAGCCTGTATGTGTAATCCGGTCTAACACGCATGCAAATCTCATCAGTGCCAGCACACAATGAAGCGTCTTTGTGCGATTTGGTGTGTGTGCGCTCCAGACTGATGAGTCTTAGGAGAGTTCACAGACTGTAAGAGTATTTTAGTGTGCTTGATATTTAAACATCTGCATAATGATTCCAATATTTGTGAGGGGCGACGGAGAGAGAAAGCGCCGGTCTTCCTTGCGGAGTAGAGAAGATTGTACATTCCTGGCACTGCTCTCAGTGCGCCGCTTCTCTCTGCTGTGCAAAATCTCTGGGGAAATTAAAAATCGTTGTCTTATCCAGCCAATTAAATGGAATCAACTTTCTGTGCGTGGCGGCGGACCATAGAAGGTATTTATGACTGTGTTGTGGTTACTTCACAACACAGGGGGAAGTCACAACGCCATGGTCTTGATCTTACAGTAGGGCTTTTCAACCGTACCAATCCCCCCTCTCCCCGTCCCCCGAAGCCTTGGGAGACAAACACCGCGGCCGTTTGTCGTTATCTCAGGATTCTCCGAACATTACTGTCAAATTGAGTAAAAATATATTTTTCGGTGTTTGCCAACCTTACGAAATCACAAACCACATTTCCATATGAGTTGAGAAATTAGATGTAAGTATAAACCAGTGGTTCTTAACCTGGGTTCTATCGAACCCCAGGGGTTCGGAGAGTCGGCCACAGGGGTTCGGCAGAGCGTCCGCCACAAAGGTAATGACACATCCGACTTATCGTGTAAATAAAAACTTCTCCCTATCGGCGTATGTTCCCCTCTTACTAGCAGAATGCTCCAAGGACTGCACAAACCACTAAGACTACGACATCCTCGGAAGAACCCACATAAGGGCAAGGAAAACTCACACCCAGTGGGACTTCGGTGACAACGATGACTATGAGAACCTTGGAGAGGTTTCTTATTTCAGGCATTATTAGCCATTTTGCTTGTTTGGTTTAGGAGTTATGTTTAATACATTTTTAATGCTTTGTTTGCATTATCTCAGGATTCTAAGAACACTACTGTCATATTGAATAAAAAAATATTTTTTTGTGTTTGCAAACCTTGCAAAGGCTCATGTTTCTAGTAAAACTCACAAAGATACATTATTTCAGGCATTATCAGGCATGTTATATGTTTAGTTTGGGAGTTATTTTTGAATATATTTGTATTGCTTTTTTCGCATTATCTCAGGATTCTCTGAACATTACTGTCATATTGAGCAAAAACACGTTTTTGTGTTTGCAAACCATACAAAAGCAATAGTAGAACATGGATTGATGGATGGATGTTTCTAGTAAAACTCACAAAGATGCATTATTTCAGACATTATTAGCTATTTTGAATGTTTGGTTTAGGAGTTATGTTTGTATTACTGTCATATTGAGTGTGACAGTTATACTGTCATATTGAGTAAAAACATATTTTTTGTGTTTGCAAACCCTTACAAAAGCTTATGTTTCGAGTAAAACTCACAAAATTACTTTATTTCAGGCATTATTAGACATTTTGCATGTTTAGTTCAGCAGTTTGAACACATTTGTATTGCTTTTTTCGCATGATCTCAGGACTCTAAGAACATTACTGTCAAATTGAGCAAAAAACATTTTTTGTGTTTGCAAACCATTCAAAAGCATATGTTTCTAGTAAAACCGACAAAGATACATTTTTCAGGCATTTTGAGTGTTTGGTTTAGGAGTTATGTTTATATAACTGTCATATTGAGTGTGGCAGTTATACTGCCATATTGAGTAAAAACACTTTTTTGTGTTTGCAAACCTTACAAAAGCTCATGTTTTGTAGTAAAACTCACAAAGTTATATTATTTCCGGCATTATTAAACATTTTGCATATTTAGTTTGGCAGTTATGTTTGAATACATTTTTATTGATTTTTTTTACATTATCTCAGGATTTTACGAACATTACTGTCATATTAGGCAAAAAAACATGTTTTTGTGTTTGCAAACCATAGAAAAGCATGTGTTTCTAGTAAAACTCACAAAGATACATTATTTCATGCAATAGCAGCTTTCTTAAATGTTTGGTTTAGGAGTTATGTTTATTTAACTAGCATATTGAGTGTGACAGTTATACTGTCATATTGAGTAAACAACGCATTTTTGTGTTTGCAAACCCTTACAAAAGCTCATGTTTCTAGTAAAACTAACAAATATACATTAATACAGGCATTATTAGACATTTTGCATGTTTAGTTTATTAGTTATGTTTGAATGCATTTTATTGCTTTTTACGCAATTACTCAGGGTTCTTAGAACATTACTGTCATATTGAGCAAAAAAACAATTTTTGTGTTCGCAAACCCTTACAAACCCTCATGTTTCTAGTAAAACTCACAAAAATACACTATTTCAGGCATTATTAGACATTTTGCATGTTTAGTTTGGCAGTTATGTTTGAATACATTTTTGTTTTGCTTTTTTCGCATTATCTCAGGATTCTAAGAACATTGCTGTCATATTAAGCAAAAAAACATGTTTTTGTGTTTGCAAACCATAGAAAAGCATGTGTTTCTAGTAAAACTCACAAAGATACATTATTTCATGCAATAGCAGCTTTCTTAAATGTTTGGTTTAGGAGTTATGTTTATTTAACTAGCATATTGAGTGTGACAGTTATACTGTCATATTGAGTAAACAACGCATTTTTGTGTTTGCAAACCCTTACAAAAGCTCATGTTTCTAGTAAAACTAACAAATATACATTAATACAGGCATTATTAGACATTTTGCATGTTTAGTTTATTAGTTATGTTTGAATGCATTTTATTGCTTTTTACGCAATTACTCAGGGTTCTTAGAACATTACTGTCATATTGAGCAAAAAAAAAATTTTTGTGTTCGCAAACCCTTACAAACCCTCATGTTTCTAGTAAAACTCACAAAAATACACTATTTCAGGCATTATTAGACATTTTGCATGTTTAGTTTGGCAGTTATGTTTGAATACATTTTTGTTTTGCTTTTTTCGCATTATCTCAGGATTCTAAGAACATTGCTGTCATATTAAGCAAAAAACACGTTTTTGTGTTTGCAAACCATACAAAAGCATATGATGAAAATGGATTGATGGATGGATGTTTCTAGTAAAACTCACAAAGATACATTATTTCAGACATTATTAGATATTTTGAATGTTTGGTACAGGAGTTATGTGTGTATAACTGGCATATTGAGTGTGATAGTTGTACTGTTGTATTGTGTAAAAATAATTTCTGTGTTTGCAAACCCTTACAAAAGCTTATGTTTCTAGTAAAACTCACAAAATTACTTTATTTCAGGCATTATTAGACATTTTGCATGTTTAGTTCAGCAGTTTGAACACATTTGTATTGCTTTTTTCGCATGATCTCAGGACTCTAAGAACATTACTGTCAAATTGAGCAAAAAACATTTTTTGTGTTTGCAAACCATTCAAAAGCATATGTTTCTAGTAAATCCGACAAAGATACATTTTTCAGGCATTTTGAGTGTTTGGTTTAGGAGTTATGTTTATATAACTGTCATATTGAGTGTGGCAGTTATACTGCCATATTGAGTAAAAACACTTTTTTGTGTTTGCAAACCTTACAAAAGCTCATGTTTTGTAGTAAAACTCACAAAGTTTTATTATTTCCGGCATTATTAAACATTTTGCATGTTTAGTTTGGCAGTTATGTTTGAATACATTTTTATTGATTTTTTTTACATTATCTCAGGATTTTACGAACATTACTGTCATATTAGGCAAAAAAAATAGTTTTTGTGTTTGCAAACCATAGAAAAGCATGTGTTTCTAGTAAAACTCACAAAGATACATTATTTCATGCAATAGCAGCTTTCTTAAATGTTTGGTTTAGGAGTTATGTTTATTTAACTAGCATATTGAGTGTGACAGTTATACTGTCATATTGAGTAAACAACGCATTTTTGTGTTTGCAAACCCTTACAAAAGCTCATGTTTCTAGTAAAACTAACAAATATACATTAATACAGGCATTATTAGACATTTTGCATGTTTAGTTTATGAGTTATGTTTGAATGCATTTTATTGCTTTTTACGCAATTACTCAGGGTTCTTAGAACATTACTGTCATATTGAGCAAAAAAAATATTTTTGTGTTTGCAAACCCTTACAAACCCTCATGTTTCTAGTAAAACTCACAAAAATACACTATTTCAGGCATTATTAGACATTTTGCATGTTTAGTTTGGCAGTTATGTTTGAATACATTTTTATAGATTTTTTTTACATTATCTCAGGATTCTACGAACATTACTGTCATATTAAGCAAAAAAATATGTTTTCGTGTTTGCAAACCATAGAAAAGCATGTGTTTCTAGTAAAACTCACAAAGATACATTATTTCAGGCATTATTAGCTATTTTAAATGTTTGGTTTAGGAGTTATGTTTATATAACTGTCATATTGAGTGTGACAGTTATACTGTTGTATTGTGTAAAAAACTTTTTTTGTGTTTGCAAACCTTACAAAAGCTCATGTTTCTAGTAAAACTCACAATGATACATTTTGTCAGGCATTATTAGACTTTCTGCATGTTTGGTTTGGCAATTATGTTTGAATACATTTGTATTGCTTTTTTTGCATCATCTCAGGATTCTAAGAACATTACTGTTATATTGAGCAAAAAACACATTTTTGTGTTTGCAAACCATACAAAAACATATGTTTCTAGTAAAACGGACAAAAATACATTTTTCAGGCATTGTTAGCTGTTTTGAATGTTTGGTTTAGGAGTTATGTTTATATAACTGTCATATTGAGTGTGACAGTTATACTGCCATATTGAGTAAAAACACTTTTTTGTGTTTGCAAACCTTACAAAAGCTCATGTTTTGTAGTAAAACTCACAAAGATTTATTATTTCCGGCATTATTAGACATTTTGCATGTTTAGTTTGGCAGTTATGTTTGAATACATTTTTATTGATTTTTTTTTACATTATCTCAGGATTCTAAGAACATTACTGTCATATTAAGCAAAAAAACATGTTTTTGTGTTTCTAGTAAAACTCACAAAGATACATTATTTCATGCAATAGCAGCTATTTTAAATGTTTGGTTTAGGAGTTATGTTTATTTAACTGGCATATTGAGTGTGACAGTTATACTGTCATATTGAGTAAACAACGCATTTTTGTGTTTGCAAACCCTTACAAAAGCTCATGTTTCTAGTAAAACTCACAAAGATTTATTATTTCTGGCATTATTAGACATTTTGCATGTTTAGTTTGGCAGTTATGTTTGAATACATTTTTATTGATTTTTTTTTACATTATCTCAGGATTCTAAGAACATTACTGTCATATTAAGCAAAAAAACATGTTTTTGTGTTTCTAGTAAAACTCACAAAGATACATTATTTCATGCAATAGCAGCTATTTTAAATGTTTGGTTTAGGAGTTATGTTTATTTAACTGGCATATTGAGTGTGACAGTTATACTGTCATATTGAGTAAACAACGCATTTTTGTGTTTGCAAACCCTTACAAAAGCTCATGTTTCTAGTAAAACTCACAAAGATTTATTATTTCTGGCATTATTAGACATTTTGCATGTTTAGTTTGGCAGTTATGTTTGAATACATTTTTATTGATTTTTTTTTACATTATCTCAGGATTCTAAGAACATTACTGTCATATTAAGCAAAAAAACATGTTTTTGTGTTTGCAAACCATACAAAAGCATATGATGAAAATGGATTGATGGATGGATGTTTCAAGCAAAACTCACAAAGATACATTATTAGCTATTTTGAATGTTTGGTTTAGGAGTTATGTTTGTATAACTGTCATATTGAGTGTGACAGTTATACTGTCCTGTTTAGTACACAACTATTTTTTGTGTTTGTAAGCCTTACAAAAGCTCACGTGTCAGGCTTTCCCCTGACAGTTTGTTTGTGTTTTTGTTTTTTCCTCTGCATTTGTCTTTGTTTCCTCCGTGTTTAGTGTCTCCTGTCTTTAGTTCCTGTCAAGTGCTCTTATTTTGGTTCAGCTTCCTGTTTATCTCCCTGTGTGCTGTTGTCACCTCATCTGCGGCTGATTGGCACCCGGCCACACCTGTTGTCAATCAGCCCGCTCCTATTTGTACCCACTGTGTCTTGCAGTCAGTGCTGGATCATTGTCGTTGCCACATGTCGATTTTGTTGTTGCTGTCGTGTCGTGTCGTGTCGTGTCGTTTTGTTACAGCTACTACCTGTCGTGCCGCATTTTGTCCTGGTCGTCGTAGCGGTAAGCTGTTTCTGTTAACAATTAGCTGTTTCCAGTTTTTCCTGTTTGCTACCCGCTAGCTTCCGCGCTAGGCCGTTTTTTGTTTCTTGCTAGCTTCTATGCTACAGACCCTTAGTTTGTTATCCGCCTCATGCGCGCTTTGTGTTAGTACCCTTTTGTTTGGTTTTGTCTTACTATCTTTATTAAATCACGTTTTCATGTTCAATGCCTGCCTCGGTCTCTGCATCTTGGGGTTGGACACCAAATACTTCTGACATCACGTTTCTAATAAAACTCACAAAAATACATTATTTCAGGCATTATTAGACATTTTGCATGTTTAGTTTGGCAGTTATGTTTGAACACCATTTTTTTTGCTATTTTCGCATTATCTCACATTACTGTCATATTGAGCCAGAAACACGTTTTTGTGTTTGCAAACCATACAAAAGCATATGTTGCTAGTAAAACCGACAAATATACATTTTTCAGGCATTTTGAATGTTTGGTTTAGGAGTTATGTTTATATAACTGTCATATTGAGTGTGACAGTTATACTGTCATATTGAGTAAAAAATAAATGTTTGTGTTTAAAAACCTTACCAAAGCTCATGTTTCTAGTAAAACTAACAAATATACATTAATACAAGCATTATTAGACATTTTGCATGTTTATTTTGGCAGTTATGTTTGAATATATTTCTATTGCTTTTTATGCATTTTCTCAGGATTCTAAGAACATTTATGTCACATTGAGTGAAAAAAAAAACAAATGTTTGTGTTTGCAAACCTTACGAAAGCTAATGTTTCTAGTAAATCTCACAAAGATACTTTATTTCAGGCATTATTATAAATTTTGCACGTTTAGTTTAGGAGTTATGTTGGAATGCATTTTTATTGGTTTTTAAGCATTATCTCAGGATTCTTAGCACATTACTGTCATATTGAGCAAAAGAGACATGTTTGTGTTTGAAAATCTTGCAAAAGCTCATGTTTCTAGTAAATCTCACAAAAATACATCATTTCAGACATGAGCAGCTATTTTGAATGTTTGGTTTAGGAGTTATGTTTATATAACTGGCATATTGAGTGTGAACTTAATCGCAAGATGGATCACATCATGGAGAAGCTTGCTGAAAAGATGAATTGAATTGCGGAATATCTCGGTTGGTAGAGCGGCCCTGCCAGCAACTTGAGGGTTCCGGGTTCGATCCCCGCTTCCGCCATCCTTGTGTCCTTGGGCAAGACACTTTACCCACCTGCTCCCAGTGTCACTCACACTGGTTTAAATATAACTTAGATATTGGGTTTCACTATGTAAAGCGCTTTGAGTCACTAGAGAAAAGCGCTATATAAATATAATTCACAATTGAATTTGAGAGCACCCAGCATGGACGAATAGAACAGACAAGTCATTGTTTTTGTCCGCTCGAGGAAAACAAACATCCTGATCTAGAGTTTGACTCCCACGAACGGCTTTGATGCAGTGGAAACAGGACCAGGCTGTTCTGAAAACACCCTCGAGGACACCTCAATGATAGACGCTTTTGACCTCCCTCCCTCCCTCCTCAACGGCACCTGGAGTCGAACTTTTGCAGATCGGCCTCAGTCTAAAAAACATTACATCATCACACCCAAGACAATTGGGCATACACGCACACACCCCCACCCCCACGCCTTCAACACCGCTTCTCCCCCTCGGGGTGATGGTCGAATGGAAGCCCCAACTCCCCGCCCCTCTGTTGCAAGTTTGTCGTGATTAAATGTAACGTGTTTATGTGCGCATTGCACAGAGGCTTTTTCCCACTCCAGACTGGGCCCCCCCTTAGGAGTCCAGTCTAGATTGCATTTTTTTTACACATCTTCTTCCCCAGCGTTTTACTTTTTCTTATCTTTTACGGGGCGCCTCTGTGTTCCTGTTCTGTAACCCTGTACACTGTTTGATTGTCTAATCTTGAACGGGTTTAATGTACCCTAAGATTTTTAGTTGAAATAAAGCCAATAATGCCATTTTTTGTGGTCCCCTTTATTTACAAACCCCGTTTCCATATGAGTCGGGAAATTGTGTTAGATGTAAATATAAACGGAATACATCCATCCATCATCTTCCGCTTATCCGAGGTCGGGTCGCGGGGGCAGCAGCCTAAGCAGGGAAGCCCAGACTTCCCTATCTCCAGCCACTTCGTCTAGCTCTTCCCGGGGGATCCCGAGGCGTTCCCAGGCCAGCCGGGGAACGGAATACAATGATTTGCAAATCCTTTTCAACCCATATTCAATTGAATGCACTACAAAAACAAGATATTTGATGTTCAAACTCTTAAACTTTATTTTTTTTTGCAATTAATAATTAACTTAGAATTTCATGGCTGCAACACGTGCCAAAGTAGTTGGGAAAGGGCATGTTCACCACTGTGTTACATCACCGTTTCTTTTTAATAACACTCAATAAACGTTTGGGAACTGAGGAAACTAATTGTTGAAGCTTTGAAAGTGGAATTCTTTCCCATTCTTGTTTTATGTAGAGCTTCAGTTTTCCGGGGTCTCCGCTGTCGTATTTTACGCTTCATAATGCGCCACACATTTTCCATGGGAGACAGGTCTGGACTGCAGGCGGGCCAGGAAAGTACCCGCACTCTTTTTTTATGAAGCCACGCTGTTGTAACACGTGGCTTTGCATTGTCTTGCTGAAATAAGCAGGGGCGTCCACGAAAAAGCAACGCTAAGATGGCAGTGTCAGGCTTGCCACTGACAGTTTGTTTGTATTTTATTTTTTCCTCTGTGTTTTTATATTTCCTGTCCTTAGTTCCTGTCAACACTCTTATTTAGGTCCAGCTTCCTGTTTGTCTCCCTGTGTGCTGTTTTCCCTCAGCTGCGGCTGACTGGCACCTGGCCACACCTGTAGTCCATCAGCCCTGTCCAATTTTACCTGCTTTGTTCCTCCAGTCAGTGCTGGATTATTGTCGCTCTTGTGTCGTTGCTACCTGTCGTGTCGATGTCCTCATTACAGCTACTACCTGTCTTGCTACTATTTATCCTTTTCATCGTAGCGGTAAGCTGTTCCTGTTAGCTATTTGTAGTTTGATTTCTCCCAGCTTTTTGGTTTCGTGTTTTCTTGTTGGCCTTTAGCTGTTTCCAGTTTTTCTGTTTCCTGCTAGATACCTGTTAGCTTCCACAATAGGCCTTTTGTTTGTTATCCGCCCACGTGCGCCTTTTTTGGTTTGAACCCTTTGTTTGGTTTTGTTCTAGTTTTTTATATTAAAACCATGTTTTCTCACTCCATGCCTGCCTCCATCTCTGCATCTTGGGGTTCGTCATCAACAAAATTTGACAGGCAGCATATTTTTGTTACGTTGAGGACGCATCATGGATGCGCGAGGAGTTTCACCTCTCGATGCTAAGGACAGGAGCAGGCAGGAATGGAGGTAGGAGCAGGTTTTAATATCAATAAACAAAGTAACACTTGTACAAACGGAAATAAAAGGTGTGCCAACGTACGGAAAGCTAAATGCTAAGACTAGCAACAGAGTTCAAAGTCCCAGGTACAGAAGCGCGAGCCGAGCGCTCGGAGGGTAAGCTACGAATTAGCAGGCCGAATGCAAAAATGAATAAACAATGCAACTGTTGCATAGTGCAAACGAACCGACCAGGAAGAACTCAGGTAGCAGGTGGTCTTAAATACAACACAAATAATTCAAAACAGGTGTGCGTAGTGAGTCCGTGCAGGAGGCGTAATTAGGTTGCCATGGTGACAATACAACGGGATCGTCAGAGTGCAAAACATAAGACAATACAAAAAGGACATAAACATGCTAGAGATTTGTGATCCGGAAGCCGGATCACAAAAATTTTGTTCCAAAACCTGGATCAGTATTTATTGCCACCTTTCCCAACTTCTTTGTCACGTGTTGCTGGCATCCAATTCTAAAGTTAATGATTATTTGCAAAAAAAAAAAAAAATGTTTATCAGTTTGAACATCAAATATGTTGTCTTTGTAGCATATTCAACTGAATATGGGTTGAAAATTATTTGCAAATCTTGTCCAGGGTGTACCCCGCTTTCTGCCCGATTGTAGCTGAGATAGGCGCCAGCGCCCCCCACGATCCCAAAAGGGAATAAGCGGTAGAAAATGGATGGATGGATGTATTCTGTTTATATTTACATCTAACACAATTTCCCAACTCATATGGAAACAGGGTTGGTAGAAAAGTATCGGTACCAAAATATTGAGGACACTGGTTTTCCGGAATATACAAAAAAAATAAGACTAATAGTAAAAAGAGATGCCCACCCCCCATCCCCCGGTCCTTAGCTTTCTGGAAATTCGGCCCCCAAAACAATTAAGTTGAATATCCCCCGCCTTATAGTTTTGCAGGATTAGGCCAAGTGCTCTTTGGATCAAATAGAGAGGCAGCTTTTTGTGTGTGTCTTTGCTTCTCACCGACCTTTATTACATTTGGATACTTCATACATATGTGTGTGTTTGTGTGTGTGTGCGCGCGCCAAGCCCCCCGTTCTATTGGGAACCCCAAGCTGGAAGACCATGGCTCAGCAGGGGGCTTTCAGTTCAATTTGCAATCGTTTGTCACCATTTGTTCCTGGTGACAAAACAAACTGTTGGCCCTCGGTGCTCCCTCCTGTCGACTGCAGCCACGAATGGTTGGATTTAACCCCATCCCTTTTTTTTTGTTGTTGTTGATGTCGTCGTTGTTGCCATAGTTTTCGCTTCCACATGCTGGAAGAGAGCCTGAATTAGTTTCCCCGTCTAATTGCTACTTTGCATCTGTCATGAATATTGTAGCATGCTACTGTTGCAATATTGATGGTGTGTTTGTTGTGGTGCATGGGATGTTAATTAGGAGATAAACCGGGGCTGGATGACAAAGGATTTTAGCCGTGAGTGTCTTTTACGCAGTAAGGACACATCACGCTTGAATTGTTGTGGTATCAATTTTTCAAGCCTTTTCCGGGTTCAAATGTGTTTAGAAATGCCAATTGTTGGGAAAAAAAAAAATCAAATTTCCCTATTCAACATTGTGCGGTCCGATTTTTTGCATAATTCCTGTGAGAATCCTGCGTGTGACTGAAGCAGTACGCGGTGGGAGTACTCAGGATGAGCTGCAGTGTTCTATAAAAATAGACAATGGTGTATATACCAGGGGTCGGCAACCCAAAATGTTGACAGAGACTAATTGGACCAAAAATACAAAAATAAATCTGTCTGTAGACGCAAAACAAATGTAAAAGCCATATTACATACAGATAGTTTTTCGTGAGATATAAATGGAATTAAGGGGACTTAAAGGCCTATGTAAGCGTCAAGATATACTTTGATGTTGCAGAAAAAAAGACCATGTATTTTTTTTAACCGATTTCCGAACTCTAAATGGGTGAATTTTGCCGAATTAAACGCCTTTCTATTTATCGCTCTTTTTGCAATGACATCAGAACGTGACGTCTCCGAGGTAATACGGCCGCCATTTTCATTTTCAACACATTGCAAACATTGGGTCTCAGCTCTGTTATTTTCCGTTTTTTCGACTATTTTTTGGAACATTGGAGACATCATGCCTCGTCGGTGTGTTGTCGGAGGGTGTAACAACACTAACAGGGAGGGATTCAAGTTGCACCACTGGCCCCAAGATGCGAAAGTGTCTGCCGCCAGACCCCCATTGAATGTGCCGGAGTGTCTCCACATTTTAGCGGCGATGACAGACATGGCACAGAGATGTATGGATAACCTGCAGATGCATTTGCAACGATAAAGTCAACGAAATCACAAAGGTGAGTTCTGTTGATGTTGTTGACTTATGTGCTAATCAGACATATTTGGTCGCGGCGTGACTGCCAGCAAATCGATGCTAACATGCTACGCTAATCGATGCTAACATGCTATTTACCGGCGGTGCTAAAGCACAGATGTATGGATAACCTTCAGATGCATTTGCAACTATATTACGATTCCTTCCACCCACATTTAATACGAAACAAACACTTACCAATCGACGGATTTAAGTTGCTCCAGTGTCACGAGATGCGAAAGTCCTGATCGTTTGGTCTGCGCATTTTACGGGCGATGCTAACGCAGCTATTCGGCCATGTTATGGCTATGAATAGCGTCAATAGCTACAGTTTCTTCTTCAATACTGTCATACTCCAACCATCCGTTTCAATACATGCATAATCTGTTGAATCGCTTAAGCCGCTGAAATCCGAGTCTGAATCCGAGCTGATGTCGCTATATCTTGCTGTGGTATTCGCCATTGTTTGTTTACATTGGCAGCACTGTGTGACGTCACAGGGAAATGGATAGTGGCATCGCAAATAGCGAAAATCAAGCACTTTATAGGAAAATGAATAGTGGTTTCAAAGATAGCGAAAATAAGGCACTTTAAAGCTTTATTTAGGGATATTCCGGGACCGGTAAAATTTTGAAAAAAACTTCCAAAAATACCACAAGCTACTGGGAACTGCTTTTTATTCTTTTTAACCCTTTTGAAATGGTGATAATGTTCCCCTTTAAAGGAAGCTAAATGAGCTCAAATATAGCTACAAATAAGGCATAATGATGCAATGTGTACATATAGCTAGCCTAAATAGCATGTTAGCGTCGATTAGCTTGCGGTCATGCAGGGACCAAATATGTCCCAATTAGCCTGTTCACCAGTGGGATGTTCCAAATAAGTGTTTGATGAGCATTCCTCAACTTTCTCTGTCTTTGTTGCCATTTGTGCCAGCTTTTTTTTGAAACATATTGCAGGCATCAAATTCCAAATGGGGTAATATTTGTAAAAAATAATAAAGTTTTCCAGTTTGTACGTTAACTATATTGTCTTTGCAGTCTATTCAATTGAATAAAGGTTGAAAAGGATTAGCAAATCATTGTATTCTGTTTTTATTTACCATTTACACAACGTGCCAACTATACTGGTTTTGGGTGTTGTAAATTAGCAAAATTAGAAAACTTAATCTACTTTTGAGCACCTTTTTCTTTCGTTTTGCTTTTATTAGTCTATTTAAACAGGGACAAGGAACACTGATCATTATTTCTGTAAATGTGCAAGTTTTAGCCACAAAGCTCGTTTCCAACCATAGTCCCTGGGCAAGATGTAGATCTTGCTTTGTTGGCATGATTAATTGTATGATTAACCGGAGGCAGTCAGGCTGAGTCCGTTCCGAGTGCTTGACTGCATGTTTCCCGGCCAAGTGCTTGAAGCGGTGCCAAGTTTGCAACCAGATGTGACGAAGGTATCAAAATATGGCACTGTTTGATTTTACGTGAATCGGGTACCCATAGTACCGTCTTTTTCAGACTGCAGTACAAGGTACATCGGATTATAAGGCACACTGCTGCTGAGCGGGTCTTTTCATTTTTTTGAACAGGCTTCAACCTGCAGTCTTATGTGTGACTGCCATCTACTGGTCACACTTATCACTACACCATTTGCCAAATAAAACTGCTTCTAGGTCAGCAAAACCAGAAACGAGGCACTCTGTGGATTTTCGAGAGAATGAAAATATTTTAAGTGAGCCTTATAGTCCGAAAAATACTGTACTGACAGACCTAGGTTGGTACCTATAAAAGTTCCATATTTGGTACTTCCTTGTGGTCTACATAGCATGCAATGGTAGTTCTTTGGTCAAAATGTTGCATAGATTATGTTTTACAGGCCATCTTAAAGCTGCTTGAGGATGTGCCATTTTGTGAGCGGTCTTATTTATGTGCCTTCACTTCGACAGCATCTTCTATTTGTCATCTTTTTTTTTACCGGTAGATTTTAGCACCTCCATAGCGAATCTACTGACAGACATATGTTAAAACTGTATGCTACTTTGTATTAGAAATGGCAAAAGCAGAAGATGAATGCCCTTCAACAAGAGGATAAAGAAAAAATAGAAGGAGTTTATTGAATAGGGCGCGGACTACAATGGCGGAGGCGCGCATAATTTCAGGACTTATGCAGATCCCAAGTACACAACAGCAGGTACCAAGAGAAAACAAAAACGTTGGTTATGCAGAATATTGCAAAAGAAAACGCCAGATAATGTCTCCTAACATCCTTATACACATACCATAATAGTACCCGTATGTTAAAGCACAGTACGTCTGACTACCGTAGCCATATGCTCCTTGTTCTGCGCTTCTTAGTTCACTAAAGTCATACTAACACATTTTGACAGAATTTTGAGCAAAATATGTAATATTTTATATTCCACATGAAACATCAACATTTTGGGCATACTTGTTTGCATCATTTTTTACCTGCAGTCTTATGTGTGACTGCCATCTACTGGTCATACTTATCACTACACAATTTGCCAAATAAAACTGCTTCTAGGTCAGCAAAACCAGAAACGAGGCACTCTGTGGATTTTCGAGCGAATGAAAATATTTTAAGTGAGCCTTACAGTCCGAAAAATACTGTACTGACCTGGGTTGGTACCTATAAACGTTCCATATTTGGTACTTCCTTGTGGTCTACATAGCATGCAATGGTAGTTCTTTGGTCAAAATGTTGCATAGATTATGTTTTACAGAACATCTTCAAGCTGCTTGAGGATGTGCCATTTTGTGGGCGGTCTTATTTACGTGCCTTCACTTCGACACCGTCTTCTCCTTGTCTTCTTTTTTGTACCGGTATATTTTAGCACCTCCATAGCGAATCTACAGACAGACATATGTTAAAACTGTATGCTACTTTGTATTAGAAATGGCAAAAGCAGAAGATGAATGCCCTTCAACAAGAGGATAAAGAAAAAATAGAAGGAGTTTATTGAATAGGGCGCGGACTACAATGGCGGACGCGCGCATAATTTCAGGACTTATGCAGATCCCAAATACACAACAGCAGGTACCAAGAGAAAAGAAACATTGGTTATGCAGAATATTGTGAAAGAAAACGCCAGATAATGTCTCCTAACATCCTTATACACATACCATAATAGTACCCGTATGTTGAAGCACAGTACGTCTGACTACCGTAGCCATATGCTCCTTGTTCTGCGCTTCTTAGTTCACTAAAGTCATACTAAAACATTTTGACAGAATTTTGAGCACAATATGTAATATTTCATATTCTAAATGAAACATCGACATTTTGGGCATACTTGTTTGCGTCATTTTTTTGAACAGGCTTCAACCTGCAGTCTTATGTGTGACTGCCATCTACTAGTCACACTTATCACTACAGTATTTGCCAAATAAAATTGCTTCTACGTCAGCACAACCAGAAACAAGGCGCACTGTGGATTTTCAAGAGAATGAAAATAATTTAAGTGCGCCTTACAGTCCGAAAATACTGTACTGACCTAGGTTGGTACCTACAAACGTTCCATATTTGGTCCTTACTTGGGGTCTACATAACATGCATTGGTGGTTCTTTGGTCAAAATTTTGCATAGATTATGTTTTGCAAATCATCTTCAAGCCGCATAAGGATGCGCCGTTTTGTGGACAGTTTTATGTGCCTCCACTCTGACCGCGTCTTCTCCTTGTCATCTTTTTTGTACCGGTAGATTTTAGCACCTCCATAGCGAATCTACTGACAGACATATGTTAAAACTGTATGCTACTTTGTATTAGAAATGGCAAAAGAAGGAGTTTATTGAAAAGGGCGAGGACTACAATGGCGGACGCGCACACAATTTCAGGACTTATGCAGATCCCGAGTACACAACAGCAGGTACCAAGAAAAAAACAAAAACGTTGGTTATGCAGAATATTGCGAAACAAAACGCCAGATAATGTCTCCTAACATCCTTATACACATACCATAATAGTACCCGTATGTTGAAGCACAGTACGTCTGACTACCGTAGCCATATGCTCCTTGTTCTGCGCTTCGTAGTTCACTAAAGTCATACTAACACATTTTGACAGAATTTTGAGCAAAATATGTAATATTTTATATTCCACATGAAACATCAACATTTTGGGCATACTTGTTTGCATCATTTTTTTGAACAGGCTTCAAGCTGCAGTCTTATGTGTGACTGGCATCTACTGGTCATACTTATCACTACACCATTTGCCAAATAAAACTGCTTCTAGGTCAGCAAAACCAGAAACGAGGCACTCTGTGGATTTTCGAGCGAATGAAAATATTTTAAGTGAGCCTTACAGTCCGAAAAATACTGTACTGACCTAGGTTGGTACCTATAAACGTTCCATATTTGGTACTTCCTTGTGGTCTACATAGCATGCAATGGTAGTTCTTTGGTCAAAATGTTGCATAGATTATGTTTTACAGAACATCTTCAAGCTGCTTGAGGATGTGCCATTTTGTGGGCGGTCTTATTTACGTGCCTTCACTTCGACAGCGTCTTCTCCTTGTCATCTTTGTTGTACCGGTAGATTCTACCAGCTCCATAGCGAATCTACTGACAGACATATGTTAAAACTGTATGCTACTTTGTATTAGAAATGGCAAAAGAAGGAGTTTATTGAATAGGGCGCGGACTACAATGGCGGAGGCGCGCATAATTTCAGGACTTATGCAGATCCCAAATACACAACAGCAGGTACCAAGAGAAAAGAAACATTGGTTATGCAGAATATTGCGAAAGAAAACGCCAGATAATGTCTCCTAACATCCTTATACACATACCATAATAGTACCCGTATGTTGAAGCACAGTACGTCTGACTACCGTAGCCATATGCTCCTTGTTCTGCGCTTCTTAGTTCACTAAAGTCATACTAAAACATTTTGACAGAATTTTGAGCAAAATATGTAATATTCTATATTCCAAATGAAACATCAACATTTTGGGCATACTTGTTTGCGTCATTTTTTTGAACAGGCTTCAACCTGCAGTCTTATGTGTGACTGCCATCTACTGGTCACACTTATCACTACACCATTTGCCAAATAAAATTGCTTATAGGTCAGCAAAACCAGAAACGAAGCATTCTGTGGATTTTCAAGCGAATGAAAATATTTTAAGAGAGCCCTATAGTCCGAAAAATACTGTACTGACATACCTAGGTTGGTACCTATAAAAGTTCCATATTTGGTACTTCCTTGTGGTCTACATAGCATGCAATGGTAGTTCTTTGGTCAAAATGTTGCATAGACTATGTTTTACAGGCCATTTTCAAGCTGCTTGAGGATGTGCCGTTTTGTGGCCGGTCTTTTTATATGCCTCCACTCCGACAGCGTCTTCTCCTTGTCATCTTTGTTGTACCGGTAGATTCTACCACCTCCATAGTGAATCTACTGACAGACATATGTTAAAACTGTATGCTGCTTTGTATTAGAAATGGCAAAAGAAGGAGTTTATTGAATAGGGCGCGGACTACAATGGCGGAGGCGCGCAAAATTTCAGGACCTATGCAGATCCCAAATACACAACAGCAGGTACCAAGAGAAAAGAAACATTGGTTATGCAGAATATTGCGAAAGAAAACGCCAGATAATGTCTCCTAACATCCTTATACACATACCATAATAATACCTGTATGTTGAAGCACAGTACGTCTGACTACCGTAGCCATACGCTCCTTGTTCTGTGCTTTGTAGGTTACCAAAGTCGTACTAAAACCTTTTGACAGATTTTTCAGCACCGCGTGTAATAATCTATATTAGAAATGAAACATCAAAATTTTTGGCGCACTTGTTTGCGTCATTTTTTTGATCAGGCTTCAACCTGCAGTCTTATGTGTGACTGCCATCTACTGGTCACACTTATTAATACACCATTTGCCGAATAAAATTGCTTCTATGTCAGCACAAACACAAACTAGGCGCACCTGGTTACATACAGTCCGAAAAACACGGTACTGACAGACCTAGGTTGGTACCTATATAGGTACCATATTTGACACCCATCCTAGCCTTGTGTGACATATCAAAGAGCAACAGGACGGTCTCGACTCCTGTCTCGGCACGGCAAACCGACAGATCCGCCCCGTTCAGGACCCAGAATAAAGAATGCCGGTTTCAAATGAAAGCTATCTGTCCTCCAACCCTCATCTAAGGTTGTATTGTTGATGCCCAGTCTGCTGTCGCTTCCAGCCTGCTCTGTTAATATCACGATCACAAAGACCTCAGACTTCAAGGTAATTGTTTAATTGCCGAGTTTTACGACAAACCGACGCTGGACCGACTTCCAAGCACCAGAGGCCAGCTGGTGACAGAGATGACTCTGGCAGATAACAGCTTGCGGAACTGATAAAGAGCTGATCCTGATTTCCAGCCCTCTATCACCTCTTGCATCTTAAAAACTAAAAACATGTCCAATTGCTCCCCAGTCCATAGAAAAACCGGAAGGTCAGGCACTTAAGAGCTTTCTGAAGCGTCCTTGGGGAGAAAAGGCTCTCTCTAGATTGCTTGCAAATGGGCAAGCAATAAACCGTAGGGACCTGAGTGTGTTAACACCAAGGGGGGATCCCACTCGCTGATTCGGTTTTTCGCCCCCCCCCCCCCGTCCTCCAGCACTGTCAGAATTTTCTCTGCCAGTTGTGAGAGGAGCTGACAGTTGCTCATACCATTAGGCTGAGTGGCTGCCGGCTGCCCCGGTCAATGAATCCTCGGCGACAAATAAGTTGGCAAAGAGTTCCGAAGAGGCTGCCTGGCGCCGGAGCCCCGGCGGATCCCCATTGGACCCAAAAAACAGATGTCTGGTGCGAAGCCACGGACAGCTTCCTGCACAGCAAATTCCGGTCTTGATTGAAGTGAGCCTGGAGGCATAGCTCATTTTCAGGCTTCAAATCAAGTCATGTGCATACCTTTTTCTCCCGCATCTTGAAGACGCTCGTTATGTCACATGAAGAGTGTCAGAAAGGGAGGAAGCTATTAAGGAAGAGCAGCGAGCCCAGTGGTAATTGGAGAAACTTCTGCCGGGATCCGATCCTTTCTAGCCCTGCCAGACTCAGTACTTACCTTTCACACTGCATTCAGTTCAACCTCGGATGACAAATTGGGGGCCTCGACAAGCAGTGGTTCTCAAACTTTATTTTTCCTTCTTGGGAAACCATCATAATAGCTACGGAACGTACAGAGATAGCGCTAACTAATATAAACTGCTGCACTTTATATGCTTCTGCACTTTAAATGAAGCTGCTAAAATACGGTAACTGCCCACTGATTTGTAACACACATACCTTCTATGTATTGTACCCTATTTTCCGGACTATAAGGCGCACTTAAAATCCTTTTTTTCCCCCTCAAAACTCAACAGTATGCCTTAAATCCCATTGCGCCTAATTTACAGAATAATTCTGGTTGTGCTTACCGACCTGGAAACAATTTTATTCAGTACATGTTGTACCGATCCGTTGTGGTGAAGAAGGAGCTGAGCCGGAAGGCAAAGCTCTCAATTTACCGGTCGATCTACGTTCCCATCCTCACCTATGGTCATGAGCTTTGGGTCATGACCAAAAGGACAAGATTACGGGTACAAGCGGCCGAAATGAGTTTCCCCCGCCGTGTGGCGGGGCTCTCCCTTAGAGATAGGGTGAGAAGCTCTGCCATCCGGGAGGAACTCAAATTAAAGCCGCTGCTCCTCAACATCGAGAGGAGCCAGATGAGGTGGTTCGGTCATCTGGTCAGGATGCCACCCGAACGCCTCCCTAGGGAGGTGTTTAGGGCACGTCCAACCGGTAGGAGGCCACGGGGAAGACCCAGGACACGTTGGGAAGACTATGTCTCCCGGCTGGCCTGGGAACGCCTCGGGATCCCCCGGGAGGAGCTGGACCAAGTGGCTGGGGAGAGGGAAGTCTGGGTTTCCCTGCTTAGGCTGTTGCCCCCACGACCGGACCTCGGATAAGCGGAAGAAGATGGATGGATGTTGTAATAAGTGTGACCAGTAGATGGCAGTCAAACATAAGAGATACGTGTGGACTGCAATACCACTGAAGTAAACAACACCAACATTTTATATGTTCCATTGAAAATGTAAAAAATTACACACAGCACTCAAAAATCTATCAAAATGTTTTATTACGACTTTGGTAAGCTATGAAGTGAAGTGAGTTATATTTATATAGCGCTTTTCTCTAGTGACTCAAAGTGCTTTACATAGTAAAAACCCAATATCTAAGCTACATTTAAACCAGTGCGGGTGGCACTGGGAGCAGGTGGGTAAAGTCTCTGGCCCAAGGACACAACGGCAGTGACTAGGATGGCCGAAGTGGGGATCGGACCTGGAACCCTCAAGTTGCTGGCACGGGCACATTACCAACCGAGCTATACCGCCCCAATAATCCCCTCAATTCCTGAAGCTGCACCGCTTGATGGATTAAACCGTTCTTCAACAAACGAGTATTATTATGGTGAGTGTATAAAGGTAAGACATATTATCTGGCGTTTTGTTTCAAAATATAATGCAAAACCGCCCTGCGATGAGGTAGCGACTTGTCCGGGGTGTAACCCGCCTTCCGCCCCATTGCAGCTGAGATAGGCACCAGCGCCCCCAGCGACCTAAAGGGAATAAGCGGTAGAAAACTCAAAGTAAAGCCGCTGCTCCTCCACATGGAGAAGAGCCAGATGAGGTGGTTCGGGCATCTGGTCAGGATGCCACCCGAACGCCTCCCTAGGGAGGTGTTTAGGGCACGTCCAACCGGTAGGAGGCCACGGGGAAGACCCAGGACACGTTGGGAAGACTATGTCTCCCGGCTGGCCTGGGAACGCCTTGGGATCCCCCGGGAGGAGCTGGACCAAGTGGCTGGGGAGAGGGAAGTCTGGGTTTCCCTGCTTAGGCTGTTGCCCCCACGACCCGACCTCGGATAAGCGGAAGAAGATGGATGGATGGATGTTGTAATAAGTGTGACCAGTAGATGGCAGTCACACATAAGAGATACGTGTTGACTGCAATACCACTGAAGTAAACAACACCAACATTTTACATGTTCCATTGAAAATACACAAAAATACACACAGCACTCAAAAATCTATCAAAATGTTTTAGTACAACTTTGGTAAGCTATGAAGCTGCACTGCTTGAGGGATTAAACCGTTCTTCAACAAACGAGTATTATTATGGTGAGTGTATAAAGGTAAGACATATTATCTGGTGTTTTGTTTCACAAAATAATGCAAAACCGCCCTGCGAGGAGGTGGCAACTTGTCCGGGGTGTAACCCGCCTTCCGCCCGATTGCAGCTGAGATAGGCACCAGCGCCCCCCGCGACCTAAAGGGAATAAGCGGTAGAAAATGAACCAACTTTTCCTACCTTCTGGTACCTGCTGACCTGTATTTTGGACCTGGGTAAATCCTGAAAAATTGCGCGAGTCCGCCTTTGTAGTCCGTGTCGACTTCGATAGGCTTCTTCTTTTTCTGTATCTTCTTGTTATGGGACATTCATCTTCCACTGTTGCCATTTCTAATATAAAGTAGTGTAAAGTTCTAATTGATATCTGTGAGTAAAACCGCCATGAACGCACTAAAACATACCGGTGTAGTGAGATTACATTATTCACCCAAGGAACTTTAGTTATTAAAGAGTTCCCGGTTGGACGGTTTTTCACGGGACACATTTCTTGCCTTGTTGTTGTTTCCAGATGAGGAGACGCTGCTCCGTTATTGATTTAAGTAAAGTCTGAATGTCATTAAAACAGTTAGCGCCATCTTTTGACACTTCTTCCACTCCCGTCCTTGCACGCTACACCGCTACAACAAAGATGACGAGGAGAAGATGCTGTCGAAGGTGAGACACGTAAATAAGACCGCCCACAAAACATCCTGAAGCGACTGTCAGAAAACTGAAGATAGTCCGTAAAACATAAACCATGCAACATTTTGACCAAAGAACCACCATCACATGTTATGTAGACCACAAGGGAAAAAGATAAAATAATATGACTCCTTTAATGCACCTTATAATCTGTCATGATTTGTGGTCTGGATCATGTTTTTTTGTTATTTTCTGTTCGTTTAAGACTCCATTAGTTCCTCTTTTTGTGCACCCTTTTTTGTTTTTCATGACAACTTATGATTTTCACCTGCCTCTTGCGTTCGGGTCACACCTGTCGCTAATCAAGAGACTATTATTTAAGCCTGTCCTTGCCAGTTAGTAGGTGTGGCGACATTGCTCTGTTCATGCCAGAGTTTCATGCTCTTTTCTCGCCACAGTAAGTCTTGCCAGTTTTCACGAGATTCCTTAGTTTCATGTCCTAAGTTTTTTGCCTTAGCTTCAACGTGCAATAGGCCGCTCGCCTTCGGGTGGTTTTCAATTTTTTTGTACGCTTTTGAGTTCTTGGTATTAAATATGTTCCTACCTGCTAACATGGTCCAGAAAAGTCTGTTTGCATCCCGGGAGAACAATCCTCGCAGTAAGTTGCGAAAACCCCCTCGTCATGACATACAGCAATCAGGTGCGCCTTATGTATGAAAAAAGATCGAAAAAAGACCATTCATCACCAGGAAGTCTTACCAGTTTTTACGAGATTCCATAGTTTCATGTCCTAAGTTTTTTGCCTTAGCTTCAACGTGCAATAAGCACGCTCGCTTCCGGGTGGTTTTCAGTTTTTTTGTACCCTCCTGAGTTTTTGGTATTAAATATGTTCCTACCTGCTAACATGGTCCAGAAAAGTCTGTTTGCATCCTGGGAGAACAATCCTCGCAGTAAGTTGCGAAAACCCCCTCGTCATGACATACAGTAAGCAGGTGCGCCTTATATATGAAAAAAGATCGAAAAAAGACCATTCATCGCCAGGAAGTCTTACCAGTTTTCACGAGATTCCATAGTTTCATGTTTCATGTCCTAAGTTTTTTGCCTTAGCTTCCACTTGCAATTTCGGGTGGTTTTCAGTTTTTTTGTACCCTCCTGAGTTTTTGGTATTAAAAATGTTCCTACCTGCTAACATGGTCCAGAAAAGTCTGTTTGCATCCCGGGAGAACAATCCTCGCAGTAAGTTGCGAAAACCCCATAACATACAGTAATCAGGTGTGCCTTATATATGAAAAAAGATCGAAGAAAGACCATTCATCACCAGGAAGTCTTACCAGTTTTCACGAGATTCCATAGTTTCATGTTTCATGTCCTAAGTTTTTTGCCTTAGCTTCCACGTGCAATTTCGGGTGGTTTTCAGTTTTTTTGTACGCTTTTGAGTTTTTGGTATTAAATACGTTCCTACCTGCTAACATGGTCCAGAAAAGTCTTTTTGCATCCCGGGAGAACAATCCTCGCAGTAAGTTGCGAAAACCCCCTCCGTCATGACATACAGTAATCAGGTGCGCCTTATATATGAAAAAAGATCGAAAAAAGACCATTCATCACCAGGAAGTCTTACCAGTTTTCACGAGATTCCATAGTTTCATGTTTCATGTCCTAAGTTTTTTGCCTTAGCTTCCACGTGCAATTTCGGGTGGTTTTCAGTTTTTTTTGTACCCTCCTGAGTTTTTGGTATTAAAAATGTTCCTACCTGCTAACATGGTCCAGAAAAGTCTGTTTGCATCCCGGGAGAACAATCCTCGCAGTAAGTTGCGAAAACCCCCTCGTCATGACATACAGTAATCAGGTGCACCTTATGTATGAAAAAAGATCGAAAAAAGACCATTCATCACCAGGAAGTCTTACCAGTTTTCACGAGATTCCATAGTTTCATGTCCTAAGTTTTTTGCCTTAGCTTCCACGTGCAATAGGCACGCTCGATTCCGGGTGGTTTTCAGTTTTTTTGTACCCTCCTGAGTTTTTGGTATTAAATATGTTCCTACCTGCTAACATGGTCCAGAAAAGTCTGTTTGCATCCCGGGAGAACAATCCTCGCAGTAAGTTGCGAAAACCCCCTTCGTCATGACATACAGTAATCAGGTGCGCCTTATACATGAAAAAAGATAGAAAAAGACCATTCATCTCCAGGAAGTCTTACCAGTTTTTACGAGATTCCATAGTTTCATGTCCTAAGTTTTTTGCCTTAGCTTCAACGTGCAATAAGCACGCTCGCTTCCGGGTGGTTTTCAGTTTTTTTGTACCCTCCTGAGTTTTTGGTATTAAATATGTTCCTACCTGCTAACATGGTCCAGAAAAGTCTGTTTGCATCCTGGGAGAACAATCCTCGCAGTAAGTTGCGAAAACCCCCTCGTCATGACATACAGTAAGCAGGTGCGCCTTATATATGAAAAAAGATCGAAAAAAGACCATTCATCGCCAGGAAGTCTTACCAGTTTTCACGAGATTCCATAGTTTCATGTTTCATGTCCTAAGTTTTTTGCCTTAGCTTCCACTTGCAATTTCGGGTGGTTTTCAGTTTTTTTGTACCCTCCTGAGTTTTTGGTATTAAAAATGTTCCTACCTGCTAACATGGTCCAGAAAAGTCTGTTTGCATCCCGGGAGAACAATCCTCGCAGTAAGTTGCGAAAACCCCATAACATACAGTAATCAGGTGTGCCTTATATATGAAAAAAGATCGAAGAAAGACCATTCATCACCAGGAAGTCTTACCAGTTTTCACGAGATTCCATAGTTTCATGTTTCATGTCCTAAGTTTTTTGCCTTAGCTTCCACGTGCAATTTCGGGTGGTTTTCAGTTTTTTTGTACGCTTTTGAGTTTTTGGTATTAAATACGTTCCTACCTGCTAACATGGTCCAGAAAAGTCTTTTTGCATCCCGGGAGAACAATCCTCGCAGTAAGTTGCGAAAACCCCCTCCGTCATGACATACAGTAATCAGGTGCGCCTTATATATGAAAAAAGATCGAAAAAAGACCATTCATCACCAGGAAGTCTTACCAGTTTTCACGAGATTCCATAGTTTCATGTTTCATGTCCTAAGTTTTTTGCCTTAGCTTCCACGTGCAATTTCGGGTGGTTTTCAGTTTTTTTTGTACCCTCCTGAGTTTTTGGTATTAAAAATGTTCCTACCTGCTAACATGGTCCAGAAAAGTCTGTTTGCATCCCGGGAGAACAATCCTCGCAGTAAGTTGTGAAAACCCCCTCGTCATGACATACAGTAATCAGGTGCACCTTATGTATGAAAAAAGATCGAAAAAAGACCATTCATCACCAGGAAGTCTTACCAGTTTTCACGAGATTCCATAGTTTCATGTCCTAAGTTTTTTGCCTTAGCTTCCACGTGCAATAGGCACGCTCGATTCCGGGTGGTTTTCAGTTTTTTTGTACCCTCCTGAGTTTTTGGTATTAAATATGTTCCTACCTGCTAACATGGTCCAGAAAAGTCTGTTTGCATCCCGGGAGAACAATCCTCGCAGTAAGTTGCGAAAACCCCCTTCGTCATGACATACAGTAATCAGGTGCGCCTTATACATGAAAAAAGATAGAAAAAGACCATTCATCTCCAGGAAGTCTTACCAGTTTTCACGAGATTCCATGATTTCATGTTTCATGTCCTAAGTTTTTTGCCTTAGCTTCCACGAGCAATTTCGGGTGGTTTTCAGTTTTTTTGTACCCTCCTGAGTTTTTGGTATTAAATATGTTCCTACCTGCTAACATGGTCCAGAAAAGTCTGTTTGCATCCCGGGAGAACAATCCTCACAGTAAGTTGCGAAAACCCCCTCGTCATGACATACAGTAATCAGGTGCGCCTTATATATGAAAAAAGATCGAAAAAAGACCATTCATCACCAGGAAGTCTTACCAGTTTTCACGAGATTCCATAGTTCCATGTTTCATGTCCTAAGTTTTTTGCCTTAGCTTCCACGTGCAATTTCGGGTGGTTTTCAGTTTTTTTGTATCCTCCTGAGTTTTTGGTATTAAATATGTTCCTACCAGCTAACATGGTCCAGAAAAGTCTGTTTGCATCCCGGGAGAACAATCCTCGCAGTGAGTTGCAAAAACCCCCTCGTCATGACATACAGTAATCAGGTGCGCCTTATATATGAAAAAAGATCGAAAAAAGACCATTCATCACCAGGAAGTCTTACCAGTTTTCACGAGATTCCATAGTTTCATGTTTCATGTCCTAAGTTTTTTCCCTTAGCTTCCACGTGCAATTTCGGGTGGTTTTCAATTTTTTGTACGCTTTGGAGTTTTTGGTATTAAATATGTTCCTACCGGCTAACCTAGTCCAGAAAAGTCTGTTTGCATCCCGGGAGAACAATCCTCGCAGTAATTTGCGAAAACCCCCTCGTCATGACATACAGTAATCAGGTGCGCCTTATATATGGAAAAAAGATCGAAAAAAGACCATTCATCACCAGGAAGTCTTACCAGTTTTCACGAAATTCCATAGTTTCATGTTTCATGTCCTAAGTGTTTTGCCTTAGCTTCCACGTGCAATTTCGGGTGGTTTTCAATTTTTTGTACGCTTTGGAGTTTTTGGTATTAAATATGTTCCTACCTGCTAACATGGTCCAGAAAAGTCTGTTTGCATCCCGGGAGAACAATCCTCGCAGTAAGTTGCGAAAACCCCCTCGTCATGACATACAGTAATCAGGTGCGCCTTATATATGAAAAAAGATCGAAAAAAGACCATTCATCACCAGGAAAATACGGTAATTGTATTTTAATTTGCTTATCATTATGTCATTTTAGTATTGTTGTGTATTTTCAATCCTCTGTCAGAATAGAATAGAATAGAATGAACTTTATCGTCATTATATGTGCATACAACGAGATTAAAGACTCCAACTTAAGGTGCGGTAGGGGGAACAAATATGGGGTGAAATAAATGACATAAGAGGTAAAAAGGAAAAACTAACAATTGAAATAAACAGACTACTATCTAATAAAAATAATAAGCAATCCTGTACAATATACAAAACACTATAGAAGTACAAAATTCTGTACAATATACAGAACAAGACAAGAGTACCGAAGTAACAAATAACAATCAGTGTCGGGCGTATTGCACTCTATATTGGATAGGGGTGAATTATTATTATTTTAAGTTAGAGTTCAACATGGTGACAGCTTTGGGAAAGAAGCTGTCTCTGAGCCTGTTTGTTCTGGCTCTGATGCACCTGTAGCGCCTGCCTCATGGTAGCAAGTCGATCAGGTGGAAGCCAGGGTGTGTGCTGTCCTTGGTAATGTTTTTTTGCTCTGTTGAGGCAACGGGAGTTGTGTAAATCCTCTGAATCGCCTGTATGTCCGCTTCAGTGCAGCTGGCGTACCGCACTGTTATGCAGTACGTCAGCAGGCTCTCGACAGCCTGTCATTTTAATTGTGGATGTTAAATGCGCCATAAAAGGACTACAGCCATCTTTTTAATGTAACTGCACGTTGTCCCTCGAATAAAAAAATACAATCAAACTGGTACTCGGACCTCGGGACCTGACCTTGAAACCTGTGTCCAAAATCAGTACAACTAAAGACTACTAATACGAACCTTGGACCACATCCGAAACCGGTTTGGTCCGCCTGTGTGTGCTGTATTGCTGCAGAGTAAGTGCACAGTTGGTTCACTGTCAAATTGGCAGCTGAAAATAATCATAAAGAAAAGTGTTACTGGTAGTTAGTCACTCCTGCTTAAATAACATGTGTTCGAATCTAAAGTGCACGGCTAATTGAGAGGATGTTTTTTTTTAATTAAAACTAAATCCCCCTTCTGGACACACATATCAGCAGGTAATTGCAGCAATAATTAGGAGTGCTAAATGAAAATGGAAAGGCAGGATGACGCTCTGCATAAAGCACTCATTTCCCGTTAGCACTTAACTTCATCAAGTATTGAATTGTTATCGGCAAACTCGTCCCTCGGTGTCGATCACACGGATGCGAAATGACTGCACGTCTTCTCAGAAGTCACAAGCAATAATGCTCTCAAAGAATAAGCCAAAGATAAATTATAACATGACATTTTGAGGTTGGAATCAAGGTAAAAAACCAAAGTAGACTAATTGTCTTTCCTTACGTAATACGTATTGAAATCTGAGCTAGAGTTTCTAAAATGAGCTAAATAATTTGCCGAATACAATTTTAAGTGTAAAAAAATATCATCAAAAGGTCCAGAGATTCTGGAGAAATCACTGCACGTAAGCGATGATATTACGGACCTTCGATCCCCGTACTGCATCAAAAAAGTGACGTCAGTATGTAAAGGATGTCACCACATGGGCTCGGGAACACTTCAGAAAACCCCTGTCAGTAACTACGTCGTCGCTACATCTGTAAGTACAGGTTAAAATCTCCACAATGCAAAGCGAATGTCATTTATCAACAACACCCAGAAAGTGGGTGTTGTTGATAAATGGGCCTGAACTCATCCTAAAATGGACTGATGCAGAGTGAAAAAGTGTTCTGTGGTCTGACGAATCAACAAAAGGTTCAGAGATTCTGGAGAAATCACTGCACGTAAGCGATGATATTACGGACCTTCGATCCCCGTACTGCATCAAAAAAGTGACGTCAGTGTGTAAAGGATATCACCATATGGGCTCGGGAACACTTCAGAAAACCCCTGTCAGTAACTACATCGTCGCTACATCTGTAAAGGCAGGTTAAAATCTCTCCAATGCAAAGCGAATGCCATTTATCAACAACACCCACTTTCTGGGTGTTGTTGATAAATGGGCCTGAGCTCATCCTAAGATGGACTGATGCAGAGTGAAAAAGTGTTTTGTGGTCTGATGAATCAACAAAAGGTTCAGAGATTCTGGAGAAATCACTGCATGTAAGCGATGATATTACGGACTTTCGATCCCCGTGTTTCATCAAAAAAGTGACGTCAGTGTGTAAAAAATATCACCACATGGGCTCAGGAACACTTCAGAAACCCCTGTCAGTAACTACATCGTCGCTACATCTGTAAGTACGGGTTAAAATCTCTACAATGCAAAGCGAATGTCATTTATCAACAACTCCCAGAAAGTGGGTGTTGTTGATAAATGGGCCTGAGCTCATCCTAAGATGGACTGATGCAGAGTGAAAAAGTGTTCTGTGGTCTGACGAATCAACAACAGGTTCGGAGATTCTGCAGAAATCACTGCACGTAAGCGATGATATTACGGACCTTCGATCCCCGTGTTGCATCAAAAAAGTGACGTCAGTGTGTAAAGGATATCACCACATGGGCTCGGGAACACTTCAGAAAACCCCTGTCAGTAACTAAATCGTTGCTACATCTGTAAGTGCAGGTTAAAATCTCTACAATGCGAAGCAAATGCCATTTATCAACAACACCCAGAGAGTGGGTTTGTTGATAAATGGGCCTGAGCTCATCCTAAGATGAACTGATGCAGAGTGAAAAAGTGTTCTGTGGTCTGACGAATCAACAAAAGGTTCAGAGATTCTGGAGAAATCACTGCACGTAAGCGATGATATTACGGACCTTCGATCCCCGTGCTGCATCAAAAAAGTGACGTCAGTGTGTAAAGGATATCACCATATGGGCTCGGGAACACTTCAGAAAACCCCTGTCAGTAACTACATCGTCGCTACATCTGTAAGTGCAGGTTAAAATCTCTACAATGAAAAGCGAATGCCATTTATCAACAACACCCAGAAAGTGGGTGTTGTTGATAAATGGGCCTGAGCTCATCCTAAGATGGACTGATGCAGAGTGAAAAAGTGTTTTGTGGTCTGACGAATCAACAAAAGGTCCAGAGATTCTGGAGAAATCACTGCATGTAAGCGATGATATTACGGACCTTCGATCCCCGTGTTTCATCAAAAAAGTGACGTCAGTGTGTAAAGGATATCACCATATGGGCTCGGGAACACTTCAGAAAACCCCTGTCAGTAACTACATCGTCGCTACATCTGTAAGTACAGGTTAAAATCTCCACAATGCAAAGCGAATGTCATTTATCAACAACACCCAGAAAGTGGGTGTTGTTGATAAATGGGCCTGAACTCATCCTAAAATGGACTGATGCAGAGTGAAAAAGTGTTCTGTGGTCTGACGAATCAACAAAAGGTTCAGAGATTCTGGAGAAATCACTGCACGTAAGCGATGATATTACGGACCTTCGATCCCCGTACTGCATCAAAAAAGTGACGTCAGTGTGTAAAGGATATCACCATATGGGCTCGGGAACACTTCAGAAAACCCCTGTCAGTAACTACATCGTCGCTACATCTGTAAAGGCAGGTTAAAATCTCTCCAATGCAAAGCGAATGCCATTTATCAACAACACCCACTTTCTGGGTGTTGTTGATAAATGGGCCTGAGCTCATCCTAAGATGGACTGATGCAGAGTGAAAAAGTGTTTTGTGGTCTGATGAATCAACAAAAGGTTCAGAGATTCTGGAGAAATCACTGCATGTAAGCGATGATATTACGGACTTTCGATCCCCGTGTTTCATCAAAAAAGTGACGTCAGTGTGTAAAAAATATCACCACATGGGCTCAGGAACACTTCAGAAACCCCTGTCAGTAACTACATCGTCGCTACATCTGTAAGTGCGGGTTAAAATCTCTACAATGCAAAGCGAATGTCATTTATCAACAACTCCCAGAAAGTGGGTGTTGTTGATAAATGGGCCTGAGCTCATCCTAAGATGGACTGATGCAGAGTGAAAAAGTGTTCTGTGGTCTGACGAATCAACAAAAGGTTCGGAGATTCTGCAGAAATCACTGCACGTAAGCGATGATATTACGGACCTTCGATGCCCGTGTTGCATCAAAAAAGTGACGTCAGTGTGTAAAGGATATCACCACATGGGCTCGGGAACACTTCAGAAAACCCCTGTCAGTAACTACATCGTCGCTACATCTGTAAGTGCAGGTTAAAATCTCTCCAATGCAAAACGAATGCCATTTATCAACAACACCCAGAAAGTGGGTGTTGTTGATAAATGGGCCTGAACTCATCCTAAGATGGACTGATGCAGACTGAAAAAGTATTTTGTGGTCTGACGAATCAAAAAAAGGTTCAGAAATTCTGGAGAAATCACTGCACGTAAGCGATGATATTACAGACCTTCGATCCCCGCACTGCATCAAAAAAGTGACGTCAGTGTGTAAAAGATATCACCACATGGGCTCGGGAACACTTCAGAAAACCCCTGTCAGTAACTACATCGTCGCTACATCTGTAAGTGCGGGTTAAAATCTCTCCAATGCAAAGCGAATGCCATTTATCAACAACACCCAGAAAGTGGGTGTTGTTGATAAATGGGCCTGAGCTCATCCTAAGATGGACTGATGCAGAGTGAAAAAGTGTTTTGTGGTCTGACGAATCAACAAAAGGTTCGGAGATTGTGGAGAAATCACTGCACGTAAGCGATGATATTACGGACCTTCGATCCCCGTGTTGCATCAAAAAAGTGACGTCAGTGTGTAAAGGATATCACCACATGGGCTCAGGAACACTTCAGAAAACCCCTGTCAGTAACTACATCGTCGCTACATCTGTAAGTGCAGGTTAACATCTCTACAATGCAAAGCGAATGCCATTTATCAACAACACCCAGAAAGTGGGTGTTGTTGATAAATGGGCCTGAGCTCATCCTAAAATGGACTGATGCAGAGTGAAAAAGTGTTCTGTGGTCTGACGAATCAACAAAAGGTTCGGAGATTCTGGAGAAATCACTGCACGTAAGCGATGATATTACGGACCTTCGATCCCCGTGTTGCATCAAAAAAGTGACGTCAGTGTGTAAAGGATATCACCACATGGGCTCGGGAACACTTCAGAAAACCCCTGTCAGTAACTAGATCGTTGCTACATCTGTAAGTGCAGGTTAAAATCTCTCCAATGCAAAGCGAATGCCATTTATCAACAACACCCAGAAAGTGGGTGTTGTTGATAAATGGGCCTGAGCTCATCCTGAGATGGAGTGATGCAGATTGAAAAAGTGTTCTGTGGTCTGACGAATCAACAAAAGTTTCAGAGATTCTGGAGAAATCACTGCACGTAAGCGATGATATTACGGACCTTCGATCCCCGTACCGCATCAAAAAAGTGATGTAAGTGTGTAAAAAATATCACCACATGGGCTCGGGAACACTTCAGAAAACCCCTGTCAGTAACTACATCGTTGCTACATCTGTAAGTGCAGGTTAAAATCTCTACAATGCGAAGCAAATGCCATTTATCAACAACACCCAGAGAGTGGGTGTTGTTGATAAATGGGCCTGAGCTCATCCTAAGATGGACTGATGCAGAGTGAAAAAGTGTTTTGTGGTCTACCGAATCAACTAAAGGTTCAGAGATTCTGGAGAAATCACTGCACGTAAGCAATGATATTACGGACCTTCGATCCCCGTGTTTCATCAAAAAAGTGACGTCAGTGTGTAAAGGATATCACCACATGGGCCCGGGAACACTTCAGAAAACCCCTGTCATTAACTACATCGTCGCTACATGTGTAAGTGCAGGTTAAAATCTCTACAATGCAAAGCGAATGCCATTTATCAACAACACCCAGATGATTAGATAACTCGTTCCAGCTGAGGTATCTACTCACCTGTCTGCTGCTTCATGGCCGGCTCCTGCACACGCTTCGCCCGCAGGGGACGTGTAGACCACGCCCCTCTCCACAGCACCATTAATGCTAAAAGGTACTTACAGGTTTTGGAGCAATGTATGTTGCCATCCAGCAACGTCTTTTTCACGGACGCCCCTGCTTATTTCAGCAAGACAATGCCAAGCCACGTGTTACAACAGCGTGGCTTCATAGTAAAAGAGTGCGGGTACTAGTCAGGCCTGCCTGTTGTCCAAATCTGTCTCCCATTGAAAATGTGTGAAGCCTAAAATACCACAACGAAGACCCCGGACTATTGAACAACTTAAGCTGTACATCAAGCAAGAATGGGAAAGAATTCAACCTTCCATCCATCCATTTTTCTACCCCGAATCCCCTTTGTGAAAAGCTTCAAAAATTGTTCTACTCAGTTCCCAAACGTTTACTGAGTGTTGTTAAAAGGAAAGGCCATGTAACACAGTGGTAAAAATGCACCTGTGTTAACTATTTTTGCAATATTTTCTGATTGCAACTGCAATTACATCCTAAGTTAATGATTTTTTGCAAAAAAAAACAAAACAAGTCTCTTAGTTCGAACATTAGATATATTGTCTTTGCAGTCTATTCAATTGAATATAAGTGGAAAATTATTTGCAAATCATTGTATTTTGTTTTTATTTACAAATTACGCAACGTGCCAACTTCACTGTTTTTTTTTTTACTTTGATTTCAGATATTTAACCTTAAAAGTCACATTTTGGCGGTAATACCCACATGACAAAACATGGCACACTGCTTAGCCTATTTTTTTTTTTTTACCATAACAATGTAAAAGGTTACTCCTTCTCCCCTCCCTTTATCTGCTTTCTTTTGTAATTCGGGTATTATTACATCCGTGTATTGTTGCATTTGAAGCGGTTGTAATGTTTATAATAGAGATAATTATAGTTCTTTATATTATTGGTATTTATATTGTTCCATTTGTAAAGTAATAATGTTCATTGTCATTTTTGTGTTATTATTGTTTATTTCATTAATCTGTTGTTCTTTATTATGACATGTGTACATATCATATTTGTGTTGTTGTTGTCGTTGTCTGTCTTGTCCCTGCAGTTTCCCCTGTGTCCTCTTTTTCTTTTTCTTTCTATCCCTTCCTGCTCTGTGCCAAACACTAAATATATCCAAACATGAAATACAGTTAAATACAAATAAGGCAACAAGCTGAAAGGATTGATGTTACAAAAAAAATTAAAAAAAAATTTAAACAATTATATTACTTTGCTGCAAAAATGATAGATAAGGTCAGGCTTATCCGAGCCGCTTTATCATCTTTATTTAATCCAAAGAATATTCCTGCAAAATACTTCAATACATTTATGTATATGTTTTGGTTTTCATCTCCGGTCCTCACACAGAGATGAAGAAACCATGTCAGCACATTTATAGCATAATGCATGTTGAAGACCGCTATGCTTTTATAAATATTCATCAGCAACATGAATTGACTGTTGCGAAAAGCAAAACATAAACACCAGCAGCCCGAGCAAAGACATAAAACCGCAGCCTGTATTAAAAAAAAGCAATTGACCAATAGGATAGCATCTTCAGGTCACATGTTTACTAAAGCCTTCCATCGTTTATGGCAGTGGTCCCCAACCCCCGGGCCGCGGATCAATTGGTACCGGGCTGCAGAATATATTTTTATTATTTTTTCTTATTTTTTAATTAAAAATAAATAAATAAATAATTTTTTTTTTTATTTTTTTTTTTTTTTACTAAAACATCATAAAAAACACAAGGCACGCTTACGAATAGTGCACCAACCCAAAAAAAACCTCCCTTTTTCATGACAAAAACCTCCCTTTTTCATGACAAAGGAAAAAAAAAAAAAAAAACCCTCACCCGCCAGGCCGCAGGACAAACTATCAAGCGTTGACCGGACCGCAGTTACAAAAAGGTTGGGGACCACTGGTTTATGGAATACCGCCAATATATTCGCCTTAATAAAAACGATCCAAAATTTTTGCTTAGTACGGTAGCATCGCTAACCCAACAAGCGACTCCTTCCAGTAGCTCCACCCACTTGGCAGATGACTTTATGAAGTTTTTTATCAATCAATCAATCAATGTTTATTTATATAGCCCTAAATCACAAATGTCTCAAAGGACTGCACAAATCATTACGACTACGACATCCTCGGAAGAATCCACAAAAGGGCAAGGAAAACTCACACCCAGTGGGCAGGGAGAATTCACATCCAGTGGGACGCCAGTGACAATGCTGACTATGAGAAACCTTGGAGAGGACCTCAGATGTGGGCAACCCCCCCCCCCTCCCCCCTCCTCGGGGACCGAAAGCAATGGATGTCGAGCGGGTCTAACATGATACTGTGAAAGTTCAATCCATAGTGGCTCCAACACAGCCGCGCGAGTTCAGTTCAAAGTGGATCAAGACAGCAGCGAGAGTCCCATCCACAGGAAACCATCCCAGGCGGAGGCGGATCAGCAGCGTAGAGATGTCCCCAACCGATACAGGCGAGCGATCCATCCTGGGTCCCGACGAGCGGTCCATCCTGGGTCTCGACTCTGGACAGCCAGTACTTCATCCATGGTCATCGGACCGGACCGGGGGGGGACATAGGAGAAAAAGAAAAGAAGCGGCAGATGAACTGGTCTAAAAAGGAGGTCTATTTAAAGGCTAGAGTATACAGATGAGTTTTAAGGTGAGACTTAAATGCTTCTACTGAGGTAGCATCTCAAACTGTTACCGGGAGGGCATTCCAGAGTACTGGAGCCCGAACAGAAAATGCTCTATAGCCCGCAGACTTTTTTTGGGCTTTAGGAATCACTAATAAGCCGGAGTCTTTTGAAAGCAGATTTCTTGCCGGGACATATGGTACAATACAATCGGCAAGATAGGATGGAGCTAGACCATGTAGTATTTTATACGTAAGTAGTAAAACCTTTAAGTCACATCTTAAGTGCACAGGAAGCCAGTGCAGGTGAGCCAGTACAGGCGTAATATGATCAAACTTTTTTGTTCTTGTCAAAAGTCTAGCAGCCGCATTTTATACCAACTGTAATCTTTTAATGCTAGACATGGGGAGACCCGAAAATAATACGTTACAGTAATCGAGACGAGACGGAACAAACGCATGGATAATGATCTCAGCGTCTTTAGTGGACAAAATGGAGCGAACTTTAGCGATATTACGGAGATGAAAGAAGGCCGTTTTAGTAACGCTTTTAATGTGTGCCTCAAAGGAGAGAGTTGGGTCGAAGATAATACCCAGATTCTTTACCGAGTCACCTTGTTTTATTATTTGGTTGTCAAATGTTAAAGTTGTATTATTAAATAGAGGTCGGTGTCCAGCAGGACCGATAATCAGCATTTCCGTTTTTTTGGCGTTAAGTTGCAAAAAGTTAGCGGACATCCATTGTTTAATTTCATTAAGACACGCCTCCAGCTGACTACAATCCGTCGTGTTGGTCTGTTTTAGGGGCATGTAGAGTTGGGTGTCATCAGCATAACAGTGAAAGCTAACACCGTATTTGCGTATGATGTCACCTAGCGGCAGTATGTAGATGCAGGGCCAAGGACCGAACCCTGGGGAACTCCACACGTTACCTTAACGTAGTCCGAGGTCACATTGTTATGGGAGACGCATTGCATCCTATCAGTAAGATAAGAGTTAAACCAAGACAGAAATAAGAAATTATTAGAAAGGAGATTAAAGACAATGCGTCCCAGCTACAACTGGGTTCTATTAACACTGACACGATTGTATATACGGCGGATACTGCAAATATCCAAAATAGTTCCTCTCGTTTTGATGAAATAACATTAGAAGAATGGTTACAACGTGTAAATGGAATAAAACAAACATGTTTACTTGACCCACTTCCTGGGAAACTTATCAAGGAGCTCTTTGTATTATTAGTTCAATCAGTGCTAAATATTATAAACTTATCACTTTCCTTGGGCGCTGTTCCCCTAGCATTCAAAAAAGCGGTTATTCATCCTCTCCTTAAAAGACCTAACCTCGATCCTGACCTCATGGTAAACTACCGACCGGTGTCTCACCTTCCCTTTATTTCGAAAATCCTCGAAAAAAATTGTTGCAGAGCAGCTAAATGAACACTTAGCGTCTAACAATCTATGTGAAACCTTTCAATCCGGTTTCAGGGCAAATCACTCTGAGATAGCGCTCGCAAAAATGGCTAATGATCTATTGCTAACGATGGATTCTGATGCGTCATCTATGTTGCTGCTCCTCGATCTTAGCGCTGCTTTCGATACCGTCGATCATAATATTTTATTAGAGCGTATCAAAACACGAGTTCTCCTTGCCCACTGGGTGTGAGTTCTCCTTGCCCTTATGTGGGTTCTTCCGACGATGTCGTATTGGTTTGTACAGTCCTTTGAGACGTTTGTGATTTAGGTCTATATAAATAAACATTGATTGATGATTGATACATTATACAGACTTGTTATATCTTGTTCAAAGACACATTTGTGTAGGTAAACAGATAGACAAAGGTGTTTTGTACCAATGATTATCACACACACACGAACATTTTCTGCATCTGACCCATCACCCTTGATCACCCCCTGGGAGGTGAGGGGAGTAGCGAGCAGCAACGTTGGGCGCACCCGGGAATCATTTTTGGTGATTCAACCCCCAATTCCAATCGTTGCTGCTGAGTGTCAAGCAGGGAGGTAATGGCTCCCATTTGTATAGTCTTTGGTATGACTCGTTCAAGATATGCAAACGTTACCATTTTTTACGGGCTATAGAGCGCTCACTAAATTTTAGGGAACTGGACTATAAGCAGCATATATATACGTTGTGAAATGACTTATATACATGTACAAAGATTTTGTGCATGTTTATGTACATACCTTAATTGTTTTCGAACGGTGCCTGTAACAGGGCAGTAAAACGGCCAATCAAACAAAACAGAAGTCCTCCTCATGGACCCCCTAGCTGCGGAAGCTCGCACTCCAATCAGCTAAACAGATTCAATAACTCCATAGTCACATTTTGGTGAAATTTCAAAACTGAAACAATACAGACTTGATAATACTAACACAGACACTCGTTGACGTGTTGGCGTATTAGCTAATGCTAACAACGCTAGCGTCAATACACTGCAATAGCAAGTACAAATATGCATGAAAACACTCCTACAGACGTCACAATGGTACGGTTTAGTAAGTATGAATGGTTTTAGTTATATTGTAGAATTTACAAACGTTGCTTGGAGTGATGACTGAAGAATCCATACAAGTAGAAACACTATGGACGGCTAGAAAACGGTACGGCACTTCTAGTTCCGGTTGAAAGCACTAAATGGAAGGACACGGCAGCACCTGCATTTTAAAATTGCGATAAAGCACCTCAGACCTAAAACAAGGGTTTAAAATGTGCTAGGGAAGGAATAATAAAGACAAATAATAATTGATATTTAAATCAAATATGCCTTTCACTCGACCAAAACCCAGTATTAAATGACTTTGATTGCTCATAGGTAGCCCGTATGAGTCGTGAAAAAAAAAAATAAAGCCAAGTTTTTGCTTCATTTGTCAACATTATCCGGCAGAAAAACACAGATAACTTGTAAGGTGTTGGCATATTAGCTAATGCTAACAACGCTAGCATCAATACATTGCGATAGCACGTACAAACATGCATGAAAACATTCCCGCAGACATCACAATGGTACGGTTAAGTAAGTATGAATGATTTTAGTTATATTGTAAAATTTACAAACGTTGCTTGGAGTGATGACTGAGGAATCCATACAAGTAGAAACGCTATGGACGGCTAGAAAATGGTACGGCACTTCTAGTTCCGGTTGAAAGCACTAAATGGAAGGACACGGCATTTTAAAATTGCGATAAAGCACCTCACGTAAAACAAGGGTTTAAAGTTTGCTAGGGACAGATAAAAAATGACAAATAATAATTGATATTTAAATCAAATATGCCTTTCACTCGACTAAAACACAATATTTCTTACTTTGATTGCTGTTAGGTAGCCTGTATGAGACCTAAAGAAGAATAAAGCCAAGTGTTTGCTTCATTCGGCAACATTTTCTTGCAGAAAAAAAACGGCAATAGAACTCTTGCTTGGTTTCCCAGTAGATGTGTGAGTGACAGGAAGAAAAGCTTGACAAGCACCTATACGACTTCAAATAAATATCTATCAACTCGTCTGGTTTTTAGTTTTTTTTTTTATTAAAAACTGATTTTTTGGTGCTTATCCTGTGAGTCCTTGACGAGCTGTTCAACTTTTGATCATGTTCAGGATGAAACATTTTTTTTCCAACTTATGTAAAATATGTTAATTTCCTGTAACTCATTTATCATTGAGTTATTTTGCATATTCATTGCATGCTAAAATTATATATTTTTTTTAGGTTTTTGGAAGCTGTTATGAGTATCCTTATGCTTGAACACGGAAGTCCAATAGCAATCCACCACTCGGGTTCAGATCAGGGAGAACGTTCCTCCCAAACACGCCAGTGACCAATATTCCATTTGACCAATATTCTACAACACAAACACAACGTTGAAACAACATGCTTTTTGACAATGTTTTTTCAATGTCGGAATTTAATGTTGATTTACCCTCAAAATTTTGGTCCTTTCCCAACCAATATTCTTTAACGTTGAAACAACAAGCTTTTTGACAATGTTTAATCAACAATGGGTTTAAACGTTAATTTGAACATTAAATGTTGGTCATTTCCAGACCAATATACTATCCGGCCAAACACAAATAAAATGTTGAAACAACATGCTTTTTAACAACGTTTTTTCAATGTTGAGTTTTAACGTTGATTTGACCAAAGAAATTTTGGTCGTTTCCCAACCATCGACTCGGATCCAATGTTGGACGTCAACGTTGTCTCAATTTACTAATACAACTATTTATATACAGAATTATAATATACAGAATTATAAATTATACAGAATTTCTAGGCGCAGTCAAGGCGTTGAGGGGTTCCGGTTTGGTGGCCGCGGGATTAGGTCTCTGCTTTTTGCAGACGATGTGGTCCTGATGGCTTCATCTGACCGGGATCTTCAGCTCTCACTGGATCGGTTCGCAGCCGAGTGTGAAGCGGCCGGAATGAGAATCAGCACCTCCAATTCCGAGTCCATGATTCTCTCCCGGAAAAGGGTGGAATGCCATCTCCGGGTTGGGGAGGAGACCCTGCCCCAAGTGGAGGAGTTCAAGTACCTAGGAGTCTTGTTCACGAGTGGGGGAAGAGTGGATCGTGAGATCGACAGGCGGATCGGTGCGGCGTCTTCAGTAATGCGGACGTTTTACCGATCCGTTGTGGTGAAGAAGGAGCTGAGCCGGAAGCCAAAGCTCTCAATTTACCGGTCGATCTACGTTCCCATCCTCACCTATGGTCATGAGCTTTGGGTCATGACCGAAAGGATAAGATCACGGGTACAAGCGGCCAAAATGAGTTTCCTCCGCCGTGTGGCGGGGCTCTCCCTTAGAGATAGGGTGAGAAGCTCTGCCATCCGGGAGGAACTCAAAGTAAAGCCGCTGCTCCTTCACATCGAGAGGAGCCAGATGAGGTGGTTCGGGCATCTGGTCAGGATGCCACCCGAACGCCTCCCTAGGGAGGTGTTTAGGGCACGTCCAACCGGTAGGAGGTCACGGGGAAGACCCAGGACACGTTGGGAGGACTATGTCTCCCGGCTGGCCTGGGAACGCCTCGGGATCCCCCGGGAAGAGCTAGACAAAGTGGCTGGGGAGAGGGAAGTCTGGGTTTCCCTGCTTAGGCTGTTGCCCCCGCGACCCGACCTCGGATAAGCGGAAGAAGATGGATGGATGGATGGAACTATTTTGCAATGTTGTTTCAAAGTCTCAGCTACAATTTGGCGGAAGGCGGCGTACACCCTGGACAAGTCGCCACCTCATCGCAGGGACAGAGATGCAATGTCATAATTATATAAGTCAAAATATATAGGATGGATGGATGTTTCAAAGTCAGTTTTAAATGACATGTGTGTGTAATCAATGGTTTCCTGGGCGCCCTGGGCCGGCAGTTGAATAGCACTGCTTTATGGGTTTACCTGCCTAATTTTACAAATCCGAATAAAACGCGTACATGGACCCTTTTCTCCTAATTTGTTCCAATCGCCTGCATGTAGAATGTAATGCAAACAACACAGTGAAAAAGAAAGAACACTGCTCTGCAAAACCGCCGGGGATGCCTCATTTCTCCCTCTGAACTCCTGCGCAGGGAGGAAGAGGAAGAACGAGGTACAGAAGAATGGCCCGCAGGCAGCCCGGAGGGCAGAAAGCCGGAGACGGCGTCTGATTTGACAAACAACATCAGTTCTTGCACCGGCGATTCAGGCGGAATGTGTGCTTAATTAGGAAAAAATGGACACTAATTGAGCCCCAGCTGTATGGTGAATCTCTGAGCAGACACCAACCCAAGAGCTCCAAGTCTCTCTGATCCTCGTCTCCTCCTCCCCCTGAGCTCCGTCTGTTCGTCTCGGCTTGTTAGCACTCGGGGAGTTTTGTAAGGATAATGAAAAGTCCAAAAAAAGTGTAAGTGCAAGACTCCATACAGAATATTCTCCCATTTCCAGGCCTGGAAATTTGAGTTAAAGTGTCATGCCTGCAATGCTCTTAAACCCAAAAGTAAAGTAAAAAAACACACAGCTAGAGTGCAAAAACGGTATTACTTTGGGCCTGATTTGCTTTCAAGTTTGCGTGTACTAAAACATGTAAAAACTTGTGAGATTTTCAGTCTGGCCAGACGTATACAAATAAATATTTTTAGACCTTTAACATGGAAACTGTAGCCACCGTTATAATGTGCAGTGCTAGTGTTGTCCCAATACCAATATTTTGGTACCCGGTACCACAATTTATTTCAATACTTTTTGGTACTTTTCAACACAAAAATCTGTGTTGTAAAATATTTAGGTCTGGAAATGACTATAATTCAATAGTCAAATCAACATTGATTAAACGTTGTCAAAAAGCATGTTGTTTCAACGTTAAGTTTGTGTTGTACAATATTGGTTGGGAAATGACCAAAATTCAATGGTCAAATCAACTTTAAAAAAACAACAACGTTGCCAAAAATAATGTTATTTCAAAGTTGTAAAATATTGGTGGGGAAATGACCAAAATTCAACTGTCAAATCAGCATTAAAACCCAACATTGATTAAACATTGTCAAAAAGCATGTTGTTTTAACATTGTGTTTGTGTTGTATGATATTGGTTGGGAAATGACCAAAATTCAAAGGTCAAATCAACTTTGAAAAAACAATAACGTTGCCAAAAATAATGTTGTTTCAACGTTGTAGAATATTGGTTGGGAAATGACCAAAATTCAAAGGTCAAATCAACTTTAAAAAAACATCAAAGTTGCCAAAAATAATGTTGTTTCAACGTTGTAGAATATTGGTCGGGAAATGACCAAACTTCAACTGTCAAATCAGCATTAAAACCCGACATTGATTAAACGTTGTCAAAAAGCATGTTGTTTTAACGTTGTGTTTGTGTTGTATGATATTGGTTGGGAAATGACCAAAGTTCAAAGGTCAAATCAACTTTAAAAAAAACAGCAACATTGATTATACATTGCCAAAAATAATGTTGTTTCAACGTTGTAAAATATTGGTGGGGAAATGACCAAAATTCAACTGTCAAATCAGCATTAAAACCCAACATTGATTAAACATTGTCAAAAAGCATGTTGTTTCAATGTTGTGTTTGTGTTGTAGAATATTGGTTGGGAAATTACCAAAATTTCAAGGTCGCATCAATTTTAAAAAAAACAACAACATTGATTAAACGTTCCCAAAAATAATGTTGTTTCAATGTTGTAGAATATTGGTGGGGAAATGACCAAAATTCAACGGTCAAATCAGCATTAAAACCCAACATTGATTAAACGTTGTCAAAAAGCATGTTGTTTCAACGTTGAGTTTGTGTTGTTTAATATTGGTTGAGAAATTACCAAAATTCAAAGGTCACATCAACTTTAAGAAAAACGACATTGATATAACGTTGCCAAAAATAATGTTGTTTCAAGGTTGTAGAATATTGGTGGGGAAATGACCAAAAATCAACCGTCAAATCAGCATTAAAACCCAACATTGATTAAACGTTGTCAAAAAGCATGTTGTTTCAACGTTGTGTTTGTGTTGTATAATATTGGTTGGGAAATGACCAATATTCAAAGGTCAAATCAACGTGAAAACCCAAACATTGATTAAACGTTGTCGAAAAGCATGTTGTTTCAACGTTGTATTTGTGTTGTATAATATTGGTTGGGAAATAACCAAAATTCAAAGGTCAAATCAACTTTAAAAAAACCACAACCTTGCCAAAAATAATGTTGTTTCAACGTTGTAGAATATTGGTGGGGAAATGACCAAAATTCAACCGTCAAATCAGCATTAAAACCCGACATTGATTAAACATTGTCAAAAAGCATGTTGTTTCAATGTTGTGTTTGTGTTGTAGAATATTGGTTGGGAAATGACCAAAATTCAATGGTCAAATCAACTTTAAAAAAACAACAACGTTGCCAAAAACAATGATGTTTCAAGGTTGTAAAATATTGGTGGGGAAATGACCAAAATTCAACTGTCAAATCAGCATTAAAACCCTACATTGATTAAACGTTGTCAAAAAGCATGTTGTTTCAATGTTGTGTTTGTGTTGTAGAATATTGGTTGGGAAATAACCAATATTCAAAGGTCAAATCAACGTCAAAATCCAACATTGATTAAACGGAGTCAAAAAGCATGTTGTTTCAACGTTGAATTTGTGTTGTATACTCTTGGTTGGGAAATGACCAAAATTCAAAGGTCAAATCAACTTTAAAAAAACAACAACGTTGCCAAAAATAATGTTGTTTCAACGTTGTAGAATATTGGTGGGGAAATAACCAAAATTCAACCGTCAAATCAGCATTAAAACCCGACATTGATTAAACGTTGTCAAAAAGCATGTTGTTTCAATGTTGTGTTTGTGTTGTAGAATATTGTTTGGGAAATAACCAATATTAAAAGGTCAAATCAACGTCAAAACCCAACATTGATTAAACGTTGTCGAAAAGCATGTTGTTTCAATGTTATTGTTTGAGTTATTCAACATCTGGACCAAATTCAACAAGTTCTCTACCTTATTTTAATGTCTTGGGTATCGAACCTCGAGTTTGGTTCTAAACTTAAGAGACAAACATTTATGCCGCAAGTTCCTAAAACATTAGCGTGCTTCTGTTGCAGAGAGGAACTTGGACCACTATCAACACATTAGCAGATCCTTGCATTCACATTTTAACCTTGTTAGCAAACATAGAAGACTTGGGTCCAAATGTTCCTCAAGAAACTCTTTTAAGTCCTTTCCTTTATAACAGTCACAATGTTGTTGTTTTTCATGTGATTTATGTAACCAAGGTGTTGCTGGTGCTTATAGACTTCAGCTGCAGTCAGTAGTCATTTGTGTTTCTCGGGTGTTCCTCAAGGTTCCATCTTAGGTCCAGTCTTTTTCATCATTGGACTGTTCAACTGGTAGCCCGGAGTCCAGTTTAAGAAACTTGTGAGAGAGTTGCATTTTTGCAGCAGATACTTTAAAACTCTAGAGCAGTGGTTCATAACCTGGGTTCGACCGAACCCTAAGGAGTTCGACGGAGCCTCTGCCAGGTCAAGACACACTCGACTCATTGTATAAATAAAAAAATTCTCCCTATCGTCTTTATGGATACGGCAACAGCAGAAGTCAGATTTGTGATTTGTTGTGAGTTCATGCACTGTGTTGGTTTTGTCCTTTGAACGAGGTAATGTTGATGCACGGTTCATTTTGTGCACCAGTAAAAAAACATACATTTGTCTTGAATTTAAAGGGGAACATTATCACCAGACCTATGTAAGCGTCAATATATACCTTGATGGTGCAGAAAAAAGACCATATATTTTTTTTAACCGATTTCCGAACTCTAAATGGGTGAATTTTGGCGAATTAATCGCCTTTCTGTTTATCGCTCTGGTGGCGATGACGTCAGAACGTGACGTCTCCGAGGTAATACAGCCGCCATTTTCATTTTCTACACATTACACACACAGGTCTCAGCTCTGTTATTTTCCGTTTTTTCGACTATTTTTTGGAACCTTGCAGACATCATGCATCGTCGGTGTGTTGTCGGAGGGTGTAACAACACTAACAGGGAGGGATTCAAGTTGCACCGAAGATGCGAAAGTGTCTGCCGCCAGACCCCCATTGAATGTGCCAGAGTGTCTCCACATTTTACCGGCGATGACGGACATGGCACAGAGATGTATGGATAACCTGCCGATGCATTTGCAACGATAAAGTCAACGAAATCACAAAGGTGAGTTTTGTTGTTGACTTATGTGCTAATCAGACATATTTGGTTGCGGCGTGACTGCCAGCTAATCGATGCTAACACTCTACGCCAGGGGTGCTCACACTTTTTCTGCAGGCGAGCTACTTTTCAATTGACCAACTCGAGGGGATCTACCTCATTTATTTATATCATTTATATTCATTTATTTATGAAAGACACATTTTTGTAAACAAGTTAAATGTGTTTAATGATAATACAAGCATGTGTAACACATATAGATGTCTTTCTTTCACAAAGACAAGAATATAAGTTGGTGTATTACCTGATTCTGATGACTTGCATTGATTGGAATCAGACAGTAATGATGATAACGTCCACATTTTCAAATGGAGGAGAAAAAAAGTTGTCCTTTCTGTACAATACCACATGAAAGTGGTTGGTTTTTGGCATCTAATTCATCCAGCTTCCATACACTTTACAAGAAAAACATTGGCGGCAAATTCCGTAGCTTGCCTGATTGACATTCACTGCACCCGAGGGTCTTGAGAGATGACGCTGGCTGCTGCCAGTTCATTATTATGAAAAAATGACCGAGAGGAAGGCGAGAAACACTTTTTATTTCAACAGACTTTCGCGCCGTCCCTTCCGTCAAAACTCTAAAGGCCGACTGCACATTTCCTATCTTCACAATAAAAGCCCTGCTTCATGCTGCCTGCGCTAACAAAATAAGAGTCTCGGAAAGCTGGCGTGAACAAGTGATGTGCACGCCAGCTTTCTGAGGGATCGCCTGTGCACGCCAGTTTTCCGAGACTCTGTATTTAGTTAGCGCAGGCAGCATGAAGCAGGGCTTTTATTGTGAAGATAGGAAATGTGCAGTCGGCCTTTAGACTTTTGACGGAAGGTACGGCGCGAGAGTCTGTTGAAATAAAAAGTGTTTCTCGCCTTCCTCTCTGTCATATTTTCATAATAATGATCTTGCAGCAGCCAGCGTCATTTCACAAGACCCTCTGGTACCGTGAATGTCATTTAAGTGACGTCTTGGTGAAGATTGATGATCACTAATTTTTAGGTCTATTTTTGTTAAAAGCCTGGCTGGAGATCGACTGACACACCCCCCGCGGTCGACTGGTAGCTCGCGATCGACGTAATGGGCGCCCCTGCTCTACGCTAATCGATGCTAACATGCTACGCTAATCGATGCTAACATGCTATTTACCGGCGATGACAGACATGGCACAGAGATGTATGGATAACCTGCAGATGCATTTGCAACTATAAAGTCAACAAAATCACAAAGGTGAGTTTTGTTGATGTTGACTTATGTGGTAATCAGACATATTTGGTCTCGGCGTGACTGCCAGCTAATCGATGCTAACATGCTATTTACCGGCGGTGCTAAAGCAGACATGGCACAGAGATGTATGGATAACCTGCAGATGCATTTGCAACTATATTACGTTTCCGTCCACCCACATTTATTGCGAAAAAAACCACTTACCAATCGACAGATTTAAGTTGCTCCAGTGTCACAAGATGCGAAAGTCCTGATCGTTTGGTCCGCACATTTCACCGGCGATGCTAACGCAGCTATTCGGCCATGCTATGGCTATGAAAAGCGTCAATAGCTATTGGCTCAATAGCTTCAGTTTATTCTACTTTCATGCTCCAACCATCCGTTTCAATACATGCGTAATCTGTTAAATCGCTTATGCCGCTGAGATACGAGTCTGAATCCGAGCTAATGTCGCTATATCTTGCAGTGCTATTCGCCATTGGCAGCACTGTATGACGTCACAGGAAAATGAATAGTGGTTTCAAAGATAGCGAAAATAAGGCACTTTAAAGCTTTATTTAGGGATATTCCGGGACCGGTAAAATTTTGAAAAAAAATTCAAAAAATACAACAATTTTTTCTTTCCAAGATGGCGCTGCTGTAGTGGCTGCTGTTGGCAGGAGCTCTGTGCTCTTGTGTCATCCTTTTGTGTTTCCCTCTTGTTTTCATGTGGTATTATATTTTTTTGCATTTTGGTCCGGGACCCTTTGGGACTGTGTGACAAGGGGTGCCACTTTCGTGACCTCTGTGGTGCTTTTTTTGTGGACTTCTGGATCTGCCTCCGGGAGCCTTTTGGCCATGGAGACCAGCTGCAGGGTCTCTGCTACACCAGAGTCTGTTTGGAGGGACTGGAGGAGATGCGAATGAGGGGACAGGGCTGCGGAGCTAGCACTGAGCGCTGGGACGGAGAGGCTTCGCGGTGTCTTGGCTGGGTGAGCAGGTGTCGGACACCTCAGTGTCCTTGGACGTATCCTCGCTCATCCATGCGGACTGGACATTGGCCGAGAGTGGAGTCGGCTGTCTTGGTTGCCTTTTTGGGTCTGCTTCTGTCTCTGGCCATGCTCCCTCCACCCCAGCGGACAATGGCGTGGAACACCGCAGAGGCCACCACAGTGGATATGTTGCTTTTACTTTTTATTCATAGCTGTATGTAGAAGTGTCTGCTTGTATCTGCTGCTTTAATGTCTTTAATGTCATCTGTGTTCTTTGATGTTTGATGTTTCCCTCTTACACACATGGAAGAGGGATGTGTACTATGGCTATGATTTGTTGTTGTTGTTTTTTTTCCCCTTGGCTTCAGTCCGCACCCCCACTCCAGGGCCTAGGCTAAGACCGATTTTTTAATTTTATTTTAATCTTCTATTTTTTTCTCCCCCCCCCCCCCCCCCCCCTGTTTACCTGTATGTCATCTTTTTTGTAAGGGGCGCTGGAAGCCGGCAGACCCGTCAGCGATCCTGTTCTGTCTCCCTGTAATGTTTGTCTGATCTTGAATGGGATTGTGCTGAAAATTGTAATTTTCCTGAAGGAACTGTCCTGACGGAATAAATAAAGTACTATCTATCTATCTATCTATCTATCTATAACAAGCCACTGGGAACTGATTTTTATTGTTTTTACTCCTTTTGAAATTGTGATAATATTCACGTTTAAACAAAACAAAAACATTTTATTTTTCACTGAAGAAGGGTTCGGTGAACGCGCATATGAAACTGCTGGGGTTCGGTATCTCAAACAATGTTAAGAACCACTGCTCTAGAGTAACGTCTCGCCTCGATTACTGTAACGTATTATTTTCGGGTCTCCCCATGTCTAGCATTAAAAGATTACAGTTGGTACAAAATGCGGCTGCTAGACTTTTGACAAGAACAAGAAAGTTTGATCATATTACGCCTGCACTGGCTTCCTGTGCACTTAAGATGTGACTTTAAGGTTTTACTACTTACGTATAAAATACTACACGGTCTAGCTCCATCCTATCTTGCCGATTGTATTGTACCATATGTCCCGGCAAGAAATCTGCCTTCAAAGGACTCCGGCTTATTAGTGATTCCCAAAGCCCCAAAAAAGTCTGCGGGCTATAGAGCGTTTTCTGTTCGGGCTCCAGTACTCTGGAATGCCTTCCCGGTACCCCAAAGGGAATAAGCGGTAGGAAATGGATGGATGGATAGCTGTAAATATACCCCTCCCCTCTTAACCATGACCCCCCCAACAATGCCCCGCCCCCCAACCACGCCCCTCGCCCAACCCCCAACCACCTCCCGTGGCTCAATAATACAACATCAATGCCGGAAATGTTTCCCGTGGAAAACCGTCCGACCAGGAACCCTCTAATAACTAAAGTTCCGTGGGTAAATTATATAAACCCACTACAGTTTTTAGCGCTTTGATAGCTGACAAATATATGTTTGAACTACTTTATATTAGAAATGGCAACAGTGGAAGATGAATGTTCCATAACAAGAAGATAGAGGAAAAAGAACAAGCTTATGACAATAGGTTGTCGGCACGGACTACAATGGTGGACGCGCACACATTTTCAGGCCTTATGCAGATCCCAAATACAGATCAGCAGGTACCAAAAGGTAAGAAAAGTTGGTTTTTGCATAATATTGCGAAACAAAACGCCACATGATATGTCTGCTAATAGTTGCCATACACACACCATCGTATTACTCGTATGTTTAATGCGCCGACAATCCATCAAGCGGTGTGGCTTCATAGCTTTTGACGGATTTATGAGTGTCGTGTGTAGTGTTCTAAATCAGAGGTAGGAACCTAAGGCTCTAGAGCCAGATGTGGCTCTTTTGATGACTGCATCTGGCTCTCAGATACAACTTAGCTGACATTGCTTAACGCGATAAGTAATTAATAATTACGATGGTAATCACAGTGTTAAAAATAAAATTCAAATTATAAAACATTCTCATGCATTTTAATCCAACCATCCGTTTTCTATTGCACCTGTCCAATGGTAAGAAGTAATATATTTATTATTGGTTCAATTTAAAATAACAATGTTATTAAAAAGAATAAGACACTTATTATACTCTAAAAATGTTGGTCTTGTCAAGACCTGGACTATGGTGTGGTTTGTTTTTCCGTGGTGCAAAGCGATTGGAACGGACATGGCGTGAAGGTAATGAATGACATCTTTAATCTTAACCTCAAAAATATTACAAAAACAAAGGGTATAAACAAACGGCGCTCTCAGTGGAGGTTAAAAACTTGGCTATGAAAACTAAAACTCGCACAATGGGAGAACTATGAACATAAAATAAAACTTACAAACTATGGCATGAAAAACATACTTGGGCCCTAGAAAGAGCATTTTGACCCAGGCGCTTTAATGGAGGTAAATAGCTGTTCAGATCCAAAAATAAACATGTGTCCTTGATGTACTTTTTACTTTGATGTACAAATGTTTGTATTTTGATTGTCTCTGAGACCCAGAGCCAGGTGTGTGAAGAGAGGGAACTTTCTCACACTTGTCCTTGTCTCCTCAGATGTCATCCTTCTGGAGCTCATTTTTGGTGAGTTTGTCAAAGAGATGACATGAGAACAGTGACAAGGACAAGAGTGAAAAAGTTCCCTCTCTTCACACACCTGGCTCTGGGTCTCAGAGGCAATCAAAATACAAACAATTGTACATCAAAGTAAAAAGTACATCCAAGAGACTTTTTTATTTTGGCTATCTACCCACATTAAAGCGTCCGGGTCAAAATGACCCACAACATGATCTTTGTATACAAACTCTGCAAGACATTACACTACACAACGAAGTGTCCAGATTTTACACACCAGTTCATGACCCTAGATGAGGAAAAGTCACCAAATTTCAGCAAGAAAAAGAAAGGATGACCAGTACTTTGATAAACACAACAACTGAAATGGGTCAAATTGACCCTCAACATAATAGAAGGGTTAAAGGCCTATTATGAAAATGTAATAATGTTTATAGATATGCAACAACAGCAACATATATGCTATCTGTTGTTGTGTTCCCCTATTTTTGAGTGTACAAAATATAAGTGTGTGTTGAGTCTGACTTGGACATAATATGGACTATACAGCATGGATAACATAGGTGTGTTTGGAAGGTGACAGACCAGCAAATACAATCTAAGAGATGAATCTAAGTTTATTTTACCAAAAGCAAGACTAGTGGTTAAACGTAGATGTTTATCTGTTCTCGGTGTTAATTTGTGGAATTCTGTTGGTAAAGAAATAAAAATGAGTGACTCAGTATTTAATTTCAAAAAGAACATGTCACAATGTATTTTAAAAAGTTATGTGAACTAGAAATGTATGTTTGTTTGGTTAAATGTTGTATTTAGAAGGTATGTATGTTTATCTACTTACAAAAAAGTGTATGTGTGTAGGTACATATTTTTGTATTGTTTGTTGGGGGGCAGCTTGAATGTGGATGCTGAATGACTATATTTCTTTTTGTGTTGCAGAATTATTAGAAAAGGTAACTTAATTGAATGTAAAAAATATAAGCTTTTTTGCTTCTGCCTGTTTCAGTCATGTTATTCATTTTTGAATCGTGATCTATGTTTGAATATGTTTTTGTTAGACTGAAAATAAACTGAAACTGAAACTGAGTAGAAGGTGATGTCGCCAGGCTGACTGCCTGGCAACTACAGGCTTAAATGGTGACGTGGTGATTGACTACAGGTACATGAGTTCAAAGTAAATCAGGTGTGTGAGTCGTGAAAACAGGTGAAATGATTGGTAGTCATGGAAACAAAAACAAACCCGGGTGTGCAAAAACAGGAACTAATGGAGTCCAAAACAAAACAGAACATAACTAAACAGAACATGATCACAAAGAAATGACAGCTCTTACTTAAAAATGCACGCATTTAGTTGTATTCAGTGGGGCGGTTTAGCTCGGTTGGTAGAGTGGCCGTGCCAGCAACTTGAGGGTTGCAGGTTCGATTCCCGCTTCCGCCATCCTAGTCACTGCCGTTGTGTCCTTGGGCAAGACACTTTACCCACCTGCTCCCAGTGCCACCCACACTGGTTTAAATGTAACTTAGATATTGGGTTTCACTATGTAAAGCGCTTTGAGTCACTAGAGAAAATGCGCTATATAAATATAATTCACCTCACCAATTCACCTAAAAAATATTATACGGCTCTCACGGAAATACATTTTGAAATATTTGGCTTAATGGCTCTCTCAACCAAAAAGGTTCCCGAACCCTGTTCTAAATTGTCAATGGAACATTTAAAGTTCTGGTGTTGTCTACTGGCGTCTTGACATGTTGTTTGGTTCTCTTCAAGTTCTAATTATAGAAACATCAACAACACCCCACTTGGAGCAGCCAGTGACCTAACGCTGTTTACTCTTCAGTGCAGCTTTAAGAGGGTTTAACGTTCACTCCGACTGATTTGGACATTGCTGGAGTTTGAAGGAGCTCATGTCATTTCAGCTCAGCCGTATTATATAGCCGACATTCTAAAGTCGTCCGGCACACGCGACAGAATTTGAAGTTTCTTTGTTTTTCTCGCCGCTTCAAAGAAGGCTGAGCTTCAAATGCGGCTCCTTGAAGATAATGAGGCAGTATCTGGAGGAGACCAGGCGGATGAGTCCGGGGAGAACGGCCGCCTGGTCCGGTCAAACAGTAGCGTGAAGCTTTTGTGGATTTCTCTAGGTTGTCCCTGTCAGGAAGAAGATGAAAAGGCGGGGATTAGAGCGAAACAACAAGAGGTAAGAGTGGAGAAGGAGTCGTCGCTAAAACTCCGGCGCGCTTTTGATAGCGCTCATCCCTGCCCAACGGTAGCCATGGCAACAGCAGGGAGGAAAGTGTGCGGCCGTGATAAGAGTGCGACGGGGGATGAAGGAGTTGACAGATCATTTTAGAGAAGGCTGACCCTTCTGCAGAAGGACCGGCATTGAGTCCGGGAAATTAATGGCGTACGCAGACGGTGCGTAGAGATTGACAGTGGTTGACCAAAGTCCCTCCGTGGGAGCAATTTAACACATATCAGACCACAAAGTGTTAACTTCCGACTATTTTCACACTCTGTGACTGTCTTTTTCATCATCATCTTCTTCTCCTCCATTATCCTTCCTCTTCTTTTTCCGGTCTTTAAGGCACGGTTATTCAATCAATGTCAATCAATGTTTATTTATATAGCCCCAAATCACAAATGTCTCAAAGGACTGCACAAATCATTACGACTACAACATCCTCGGAAGAACCCACAAAAGGGCAAGGAAAACTCACACCCAGTGGGCAGGGAGAATTCACATCCAGTGGGACGCCAGTGACAATGCTGACTATGAGAAACCTTGGAGAGGACCTCAGATGTGGGCAACCCCCCCGTCTAGCGGACCGAAAGCAATGGATGTTGAGCGGGTCTAACATGATACTGTGAAAGTTCAATCCATAGTGGCTCCAACACAGCCGCGAGAGTTCAGTTCAAAGCGGATCCAAGACAGCAGCGAGAGTCCCGTCCACAGGAAACCATCTCAAGCGGAGGCGGATCAGCAGCGTAGAGATGTCCCTAATCGATACAGGCGAGCGGTCCATCCTGGGTCCCGACGAGCGGTCCATCCTGGGTCTCGACTCTGGACAGCCAGTACTTCATCCATGGTTATCGGACCGGACCCCCTCCACAAGGGAGGGGGGGACATAGGAGAAAGAAAAGAAGCGGCAGATCAACTGGTCTAAAAAAGGAGGTCTATTTAAAGGCTAGAGTATACAGATGAGTTTTAAGGTGAGACTTAAATGCTTCTACTGAGGTAGCATCTCGATGCTACCTCGATGTTATTCAATATATTGCACAGAAAGCTAAGGACCCGGTAGCCGGACTTCTCTCTTTGCACTGTTTGTCTTATTTGGTATATTCCGGAGAACCAGCAGCCATTTACTCCAGACTATAAGCCGCTACTTTTTTCCTATGCTTTGAGCCCTGCGGCTTATAAAACGGTGCGGCTAATTTTCAGATTTTTCTTAGCTGACGTGCCATATAGCGAATAGTTAAAAAAACAACAACAAAAAAATAATCATAAACACTAAATAGGTGTGTTATTGTTTGCGCTATTGCGCCATCTTTTGGAGGAGTTCGCTCACTGCAGGTACAGCAGTTTGTAAGTTTTACAGTATAACTAAAACAATTCAGAAATACTAAACCATCTTAAGGGCTTCACGGTGGCAGAGGGGTTAGTGCATCTGCCTCACAATACGAAGTTCCTGCAGTCCTGGGTTCAAATCCAGGCTCGGGATCTTTCTGTGTGGAGTTTGCATGTTCTCCCCGTGAATGCGTGGGTTCCCTCCGGGTACTCCGGCTTCCTCCCACTTCCAAAGACATGCACCTGGGGATAGGTTGATTGGCAACACTAAATTGGCCCTAGTGTGTGAATGTGAGTGTGAATGTTGTCTGTCTATCTGTGTTGGCCCTGCGATGAGGTGGCGACTTGTCCAGGGTGTACCCCGCCTTCCGCCCAATTGTAGCTGAGATAGGCGCCAGCGCCCCCCGCGACCCCAAAAGGGAATAAGCGGTAGAAAATGGATAAACCATCTTAAGTGTGCTGTTTGTAGGAGCGTCTTCATGCATATTTGTACCATACTTGCCAACCTTTCCGGATTTTCCGGGAGACTCACGAAATTCAGCGCCTCTCCCAGCACAAATTTTCCCCCGAAAATCTCCCGAAATTCAAGCGGACCCGAGTGACGTTTTGATAGTCTGTTTTCGCGTCTGCTTTCCCACAGTATAAAGAGCGTGACGTTATAACTGTAGAATGATCGAGGGCGAGTCCTTTGGTTTCTTATGTGGGTTTATTTTTAGGCAGTTTCATTAAAGTCCTCCCAGTCCGGCAACAACACACAACAACAGCAGCAGTCACATTTTTGTCTCCCGTAAAGCAGTTCGTCTGCCGTAAACTCCAATGTTGTGAACTTGTGACAATCTTAAACAGGACAATACTGCCATCTACTGTACATTGAATAGAATAGAATGTAGAATGGAATGTACTTTATTTAATTCAGCACCACAGTTCGCTCACAATAAACAATGATAATAATAAATAATATAATATATATAATATATATATAATATGTACGGGGTACACCTTGGACAAGTCGCCACCTCATTGCAGTACGTGTAGAAATCTTTATTTATAAATGAATCACTTGTTTATTTTTCAACTAGTTTTTAGTTATTTTTATCTTTTTTTTCCAAATAGTTCAAGAAAGACCACTACAAATGAGCAATATTTTGCACTGTTATACAATTTAATGAATCAGAAACTAATGATATAGTGCTGTATTTTACTTCTTTATCTTTTTTTTTTTTCAACCAAAAATACTTTGCTTTGATTAGGGGGTACTTGAATTAAAAAAATATTCACAGGGGGTACATTTCTGAAAAAAAGTTGAGAACCACTACTCTAAAAGCCGTAGATGTTATTGTCACATATGCATGCACAGTAGATGGCATTATTGTCCTGTTTAAGAGTGTCACAACATTGCTGTTTACAGCGGACGAACTGCTTTACGGTAGAAGAAAACGTGACTGCTGTTGTTGTGTGTTGTTGCCGCGCTGGGAGGACGTTAATGAGACTGCCTAACAATAAACCCACATAAGAAACCAAGAACTCGCCCTCAATCATTCTACAGTTATAACGTCATTGGGCAGGCACTCTGTTTATATTGTGGGAAAGCGGACGTGAAAACAGGCTTGTCGACACGTCACTCGGGTCCGCATAGAGCTGGAGGGGGCGTGATTTTTAGGAGATTTTCGGGTGAAAATTTGTCCCGGGAGGTTTTCGGGAGAGACGCTGAATTTCGGGAGTCTCCCGGACAATCCGGGAGGGTTGGTGGAGATGCTCCGTTATTGATTTAAGTAAAGTCTGAACGTCATTAAAACAGTTAGCTCCATCTTTTAAATGGGTTTTACTTGTATAGCGCTTTTCTACCTTCAAGGTACTCAAAGCGCTTTGACACTACTTCCACATTTACCCATTCACACACACATTCACACACTGATGGAGGGAGCTGCCATGCAAGGCGCCAACCAGCACCCATCAGGAGCAAGGGTGAAGTGTCTTGCTCAGGACACAACGGACGTGACGAAGTTGGTACTAGGTGGGGATTGAACCAGGGACCTCCGTCTTGCGCACGGCCACTCTGCCACTGCGCCACGCCGTCCCAACACTTCTTTCACTGCCGCCCTTGCACGCTACACCGCCACAACAAAGATGACGGGGAGAAGAGGCTGCCGAAGGTGATTCACGTAAATAAGACCGCCCACAAAACGATGCATCCTGAAGCAACTGTCAGAAAGCGACTTGAAGATGATTTGTAAAACATAATCCATGCAACATTTTGACCAAAGAACCACCATCACATCTTATGTAGACAAGTGGTCCCCCAAACTTTTTTGTAGCTGCGGACCGATCAACGCTTGAAAATTTGTTGGACAAGAAACTGTTGGCAAGTAGCTCAACCGAGGCAGGAGCTCTACTTCATTGTTTTAGGGCAGGGGTAGGGAACCTATGGCTCTAGAGCCAGATGTGGCTCTTTTGATGATTGCATCTGGCTCTCTGTTAAATCTGACCTGACGTTGCTTAACACGATAAGTAATGAATAATTCCACTTGTAATCACAGTGTTAAAAATAATGTTCAAAATATAAAACATTCTCATGCATTTTTAATCCATCCGTCCGTTTTCTACCGCACCTGTTCAAAAAGTTGCGTTATTGGTAAGAAGTTATTTATTTATTATTGGTTAGTGTGGGGCTTGCCTTCCTGGGGGTTCTTCAGACCCCCAAGCACCGACATGAGAGCCTGTTTCAGGGTTACAATATTGTTTTATTTCTCAAAAAGTCTCTCAGTTGCTTTCCAGCAATAGTATTCCCAGCCCCAACCCCGTCTCTCCTCCTGGCTGCTGCTTATAACAGAGCGACAGGTGATTAAATAACAAGGCCCAGGTGGGCCATCTACGCACCTGTCGCTGCAGGCCCGCAGGCCACGCCCCCTCCACAGTTAGCTTCAGAATAACAATGTTATTACAAAGAATAAGAGACCTATTATACTCTAGAAATGTCGGTCTTACTTAAAAATGCACATGTTTAGTTGTGTTCAGTGTTAAAAAAAAATATTATACGGCTCTTACGGAAATGTATTTTAAAATATTTGTCTTTTTGGCTCTCTCAGCCCTGTTTTAGGGCTTCAGCGGAGAATATAAGAACAAGGGTCGAGCTGCTCCAGGCTGCTCGGCTATTGTTATTATTTGTCTGGAGTTCAGGTAGTGGACCTTCTTCATCAATGCCATAGTAGTTGTCAGCATCAAAATGCTGCTTATAGCTGGATGGATTCCTGCATTATTAATGACACCTGAATGCCACATCTGAAGAGGTGTCTGCCGCCCTTGCGTTGAGATGCAAAAAAGTTGCTTGGAAGCCAACTTCTATGAATCCAGAGGTTGTGTATTCCGTCCTTGTTGAAATGGTCATGCAGCTGTGCGGTGACTCTGAAATAAGAATGTAACAATCAGATCACATGAAAACAGCTAAGGCAAAATGCATTTTCCTGTACGACTTGCAGTGGGGCCAAAAAGTATTTAGTCAGCCACCGATTGTGCAAGTTCTCCCACTTAAAATGATGACAGAGGTCTGTAATTTTCATCATAGTTACACTTCAACTGTGAGAGACAGAATGTGAAAAAAAAAATCCAGGAATTCACATTGTAGGAATTTTAAAGAATTTATTTGTAAATTATGGTGGAAAATAAGTATTTGGTCAACCATTCAAAGCTCTCACTGATGTAAGGAGGTTTTGGCTCAAAATCTCACGATTCTTTCCTGAACATGGATCAATCGTCCTGTTCCCTTAGCAGAAAAACAACCCCAAAGCATGATGTTTCCACCCCCATGCTTCACAGTAGGTATGGTGAGATGATTGCCGTTTTTGCTGTCAGGAGTCTGAATCCACCCTGCATTTGTTTTGGTATCGTCATATTGTGTCTTCTTTTTGGGTGGAAGTTGAAAAAAGGTGTTCAAGGATTGGTTTGTTTATGAAGCTTGATGTAGTTTCTGTTATTTTAGGAGAGTTTATTGACAAGCACGACTGAGTCGATTTAATTATAGTACTTGGTAAAAGGTTTATTTTTAAGGCCAAGAATAGATATTCACTTAGTATTACTTTCTTTAAAACATTTATTCAGTATTTTTTAACTTTAGAAATATACATGATTGACAATGATAATGATGCCAAAAAACATGAAAAAAGATGGGAAATCCTTAACCCTTGTGTTATGTTGGAAAAAATGACATTGATTATGTTGCGGGTCGTTTTGACCCATACTGTGTAAATGCGCTCAAAACAGTCAAGAAAACAGGTTAGACCAATAACAATTTTATTTTAGGTTATATAAACATTTAGAAAAGTGACATACAATACTTTTATTATTCCAATTGTATTATGTTAAGGGTCAATTTGACCCATTTCAGTTTTTGTGTTGATCAAAGTACTGGTTATCCTTTCTTTTTCTTGCTGAAATCTGGTTACTTTTCCTCATCTAGGGTCATGAACTGGTGTGTAAATCCGGACACTTTGTTGTGTAGTGGAATGTTTGTGCAGAGTTTGTATGAAAAGATGATGTTGCGAGTCATTTTGACCCAGGCGCTTTAATGGAGGTAAATAGCTGTTCGGATCCAACAATAAACATGTCTCCTTGATGTACTTTTTACTTTGATGTACAATTGTTTGTATTTTGATTGTCTCTAAGACCCAGAGCCAGGTGTGTGAAGAGAGGGACCTTTCTCACACTTGTCCTTGTCTCCTCAGATGTCATCCTTCTGGAGCTCATTTTTGGTGAGTTTGTCAAAGAGATGACATGAGAACAGTGACAAGGACAAGTGAGAGAAAGTTCTCCCTCTTCACACACCTGGCTCTGGGTCTCAGAGGCAATCAAAATACAAACAATTGTACATCAAAGTAAAAAGTACATCCAAGAGACGTGTTTATTTTGGCTAGTTACCCACATTAAAGTGTCTGGGTCAAAATTACCCGCAACATGATCTTTGTATACAAACTTTGCAAGACATTCCACTACACAACAAAGTGTCCAGATTTTACACACCAGTTCATGACCCTAGATGAGGAAAAGTCACCAAATTTCAGCAAGAAAAAGAAAGGATAACCAGTACTTTGATAAACACAAAAACTGAAATGGGCCAAATTGACCCTCAACATAATAGAAGGGTTAAAGGCTTATTATGAATATGTAATAATGTTGATAGATATGCAACAACAGCAACATATATGCTATCTGTTGTTGTGTTCCCTATTTTTGAGTGTACAAAATGAAGGTGTGTGTTGAGTCTGACTTGGACATAATATGGACTATACACAAATGTTTTTTTATGAAAATGTAATTTTGTTTATGACTTATATGCAATCTGTTGTTTCCCTGATTTTTGTTGTTGTACATGGATGAGGGTGTGTGTTGCTGAGCCCGACTTTGTCAGGCTTTGATAAAAGGATTTGGACTAAGATGCAGATTAGGGACTTTAGACAGGCTTTTATTTTGACAATTTCCTTTTACCTCCCGAGTCAAGAAAAAACATCTATAATCACAAAAATAAACTACTCGGCGAAAAGGTTCCAGAAAAAGAAGGAACAACCGAAAATCACTCCGAACGGAGGAAAACACAAAAGTAAAGACGAACTATAAACAGTATTTAACAAAAAGCGCTCCAACAGGAGGACCAAAACAACATCTATGAAAAATTCTACACTGACTAATCTAATAAAGTATTTGACAAAAATAGTCACTCAAAAAAGTTGAGGAATGAATGAAAAACGTAACTGAAACTTACCACTGCGGCTGAATAACTAAATCATCAAAATCACTCTGCTGAGGAGGAAAAAAGGAAAACTCAAAATATTCATAAAGGGGTTCAGGATCAAGGGACATGGGCACAAGACAAGGCAAGGCATGGACAAAGACATGGACGCTAGAGAGCACGAATAAACGAGACAATCTGGCACAGAACAAAGGAAGGAGTGAGCTTATAAACACATGAAGGTAATTGGGAACAGCTGGAAACAATCAGAGAACAGGAATGACGTCAGACTGATGACACAAAAGGAAGGGCAAGTGACCTGAAATGAGAGGAGAGTTACTTTTCAAATTAAAACCATAAGACAAAAAACCCAAAACAAGACATCCCTCAGACTTGGACATTGTCTGGACTGGACCTGGTTTTAAAAACTTTTTAGACAATTCTAATTTCATTAACAACCTGGTCTGATGAAGATAAGGTTATTTTTTTTATTTCATTTTTTTTGGGGAATAAAATAAAAGGAGATTTAAAAAAACAAGGAAAAAAATGACATTTTCTTGGATAAAAAAGAAAGTAAAATCATATAAAACTATTATATTAAAAATAGTAATTAATGATAGTGTTAGTGGACCGGCGACACACACAATCATGTGTGTTTCAGGGACTGTGTCCCTTGCAGACTGTGTTATACATGTTGTGGGAACCAGAATTTTGGTAGCAGAAAGAAACAACCCTTTTTTGTGTGAGTGGGTGTGGATGAGTGTGAACGGGGGAGGGAGGGGTTTTCTTTGGGGGGGGGGGGGGGGTTGATGCACTAATGGAAAGTGTATCTTGTGTATTTTTATGTTGATTTAATTAAAAAAATAAATAAATAAATAAAAAAGGTATGGTGTTCTTGGGATGCAACTCAGTATTCTTCTTCCTCCAAGCCCGACGAGTTGAGTTTATACCAAAATGGATACAAGGATGATACAGCAGAGGATTGGGAGAATGTCATGTGGTCAGATGAAACCAAAATAGAACTTTTTGGTACAAACTCAACCCGTCGTGTTTGGAGGAAGAAGAATACTGAGATGCATCCCAAGAACACCATACCTACTGCGAAGCATGGGGGTGGAAACATCATGCTTTGGGGCTGTTTTTCTGCTCAGGGGACAGGACGATTGATCCGTGTTAAGGAAAGAATGAATGGGGCCTAATATTGTGAGATTTTGAGCCAAAACCTCCTTCCATCAGTGAGAGCTTATTTTTCACCATAATTTAAAAATAAATTCTTTAAAATTCCTACAATGTAATTTTTTTTTCACATTCTGTCTCTCACAGTTGAAGTGTACCTATGATGAAAATTACAGACCTCTATCATCTTTTTGAGTGGGAGAACTTGCACAATCGGTGGCTGACTAAATACTTTTTGGCCCCACTGCAAGTCGTACAGGAAAATGCATTTTTAGACAATATGATTTTCTTGAGCGGCTAGGGGACATCAAAAAATGGATTACAAAAGACAGATTTAAAATAATAATACAAAAAATAATAATTCTAGCGGGCCGGATGTTGGGTACCCCTTATCTAGACCAAAGAAAAGCGCGAAATAAATGCAATCTAGTATTATTACTATTCGATCAGCTACCGACGTACCACGACATGACCCACAATTCGACATGTTACCATAGCAACAACTCTGCAAACATCATTAGCTGATTCGACAGTGTACTTTTCCCGTTTCCTCCGAGACAAACGGCTAGTTTGCAATAGATGTCGGACTCTTAGGAGCCGCAGAAACGCTAGTTGCTAACAATGCTATGTTGCCTTACATTCCGTGGGATTCAACAATCATTTGGAAATAAATAATGTCTAATTACCTTTTCCTCCAGCTTTCTATGTGGCAGCTTAGGTGTCGCGGCACGCAGATGCAACCCACGGCGGCAGCCCAACCCTTATATTCTCCGCTGAAGCCCTAAAATTATGAAGTAGAGCTCCTGCCTCGTTTAAGCTACTTCTCGGCAGTTAGGCAGACATTTTGTTCACTAACAACTTGGCTTTAAAAAAATAAATAAAAAACTGAAAAGGAATGCAATGTCGTTCATACACTGGTAAGATGCTCTCACACACACTGGTAAGATGCTCTCATACATATAACTGAAATCCTTGCACACATACTACTGAAATTGTCTCTCACATGCAAGTGGTGTGTGTGTGTGCGTGAGAGTAAAACATTTAGATGTTTATGTGAGAACATTTTAGTTGTTTATGTAAGAGCATTTCAGTAGTGTATGTGAGAGAATTTCAGTAGTGTATGTGAGAGCATTTCAGTAGTGTATGTAAGAGCATTTCAGTAGTGTATGTGAGAGCATTTCAGTAGTGTATGTGAAGTGAATTATATAGGCTTTTCTCCAGTGACTCAAAGCGCTTTACATAGTGAAACCCAATATCTAAGTTACATTTAAACCAGTGTGGGTGGCACTGGGAGCAGGAGTGTAAAGTGTCTTGCCCAAGGACACAACGGCAGTGACTAGGATGGCGGAAGTGGGAATCGAACCTGCAACCTTCAAGTTGCTGGCACGGCCGCTCTACCAACCGAGCTAAAAGAGCATTTTAGTAGTGTATGTGAGTGAATTTCAGTAGTGTATGTGAGAGCATTTCAGTAGTCTATGCAAGACCATTTCAGTAGTGTATGTAAGAGCATTTCAGTAGTGTATGTGAGAGCATTTCAGTAGTGTATGTGAGAGCATTTCAGTAGTGTATGTAAAAACATTTCAGTAGTGTCTGTGATAGCATTTCAGTAGTGTCTGTGATAGCATTTCAGTATTTTATGTAAGAGCATTTCAGTAGTGTGTGTGAGAGCATTTCAGTAGTGTATGTGAGAGCATTTCAGTAGTGTATGTGGGAGCATTTCAGTAGTGTATGTAAGAGCATTTCAGTAGTGTATGTGAGAGCATTTCAGTAGTGTATGTAAGAGCATTTCAGTAGTGTATGTGGGAGCATTTCAGTAGTGTATGTAAGAGCATTTCAGTAGTGTATGTGAGAGCATTTCAGTAGTTTATGTGAGAGCATTTTAGTAGTGTATGTGAGTGCATTGCAGTAGTGTATGTGAGAGCATTTCAGTAGTGTATGTAAGAGCATTTCAGTATTGAACTGAACTCTCGCGGTTGTGTTGGAGCCACTATGGATTGAACTTTCACAGTATCATGTTAGACCCGCTCGACATTCATTGCTTTCGGTCCCCTAGAGAGGGGGAGGGCGGGGAGGTTGCCCACATTTGAGGTCCTCTCCAAGGTTTCTCCTAGTCAGCATTGTCACTGGCGTCCCACTGGGTGTGAATTCTCCCTCCCCACTGGGTGTGAGTTTTCCTTGCCATCATGTGGGTTTTTCCGAGGATGTTGTAGTCGTAATGGTTTGTACAGCCCTTTGAGACATTTGTGATCTGGGGCTATATAAATAAATATTGATTGATTGATTGAGTATTGTATGTGAGAGCATTTCAGTAGTGTGTATAAGTGTTTCAGTAGTATGTGAGAGAAAAACATTTCAGTTGTTTATGTGAGAGCATTTCAGTATCAATCAATCAATCAATGTTTATTTATATAGCCCCAAATCACAAATGTCTCAAAGGACTGCACAAATCATTACGACTACAACATCCTCGGAAGAACCCACAAAAGGGCAAGGAAAACTCACACCCAGTGGGCAGGGAGAATTCACATCCAGTGGGACGCCAGTGACAATGCTGACTATGAGAAACCTTGGAGAGGACCTCAGATGTGGGCAACCCCCCTCCTCTAGGGGACCGAAAGCAATGGATGTCGAGCGGGTCCAACATGATACTGTGAAAGTTCAATCCATAGTGGCTCCAACACGTTCAAGCGGATCCAAGACAGCAGCGAGAGTCCCATCCACAAGAGACCATCTCAAGCGGAGGCGGGTCAGCAGCTTAGAGATGTCCCCAACCGATACAGGCGAGCGGTCCATCCTGGGTCCCGACGAGCAGTCCATCATGGGTCTCGACTCTGGACAGCCAGTACTTCATCCATGGTCATCGGACCGGACCCCCTCCACAAGGGAGGGGGGGACATAGGGGAAAGAAAAGAAGCGGCAGATCAACTGGTCTAAAAAGGAGGTTTATTTAAAGGCTAGAGTATACAGATGAGTTTTAAGGTGAGACTTAAATGCTTCTACTGAGGTAGCATCTCGAACTGTTACCGGGAGGGCATTCCAGAGTACTGGAGCCCGAACGGAAAACGCTCTATAGCCCGCAGACTTTTTTTGGGCTCTAGGAATCACTAATAAGCCGGAGTCTTTTGAACGCAGATTTCTTGCCGGGACATATGGTACAATACAATCGGCAAGATAGTAGTGTGTATAAGTGTTTCAGTAGTATGTGAGAGAAAAACATTTCAGTTGTTTATGTGAGAGCATTTCAGCAGTGTGTATAAGAGTGTTTCGGGAGTGTGTGTGAGAGAAAAACATTTCAGTTGTTTATGTGAGAGCATTTCAGTAGTGTGTGTAAGAGGTAATTCTGAATAATGTCCCTAACAGCCCCTCATATTGCCAGGACGAAGAACAGAAGCAGACAGCTTAAATAGCAGTGACATAATCAGTGAAACAGGTGCGAGACATGAGGACAGGTGAAAACTAATGAGTTGCTATGGTAACAAAACAAACCAGGAAGTGCAAAAACAGGAACTGAGTGTCCAAAAAAGAAACCATGATCACACAGACATGACAGATGCTGAGTGCCAAGCAGGGAGGTAATGGATCCCATTTTTATAGTCTTTGGTATCAAATGATGCCGGTACTTGAAGAGCCAAGTGTTTTTCTGAGGTGGTAAATCCTGAAAAACAGTTTGAGAAGGTAAACTGCCTTCGGACGCACATTTGATCATTACATTTCTGTTCAAACCCCGCGTTCTCTCAAGTGCCAAAATAAAAAATAAAAAAGACACTGTGACATTGATAAATGAAACAAATAAGTTAAAAAAGCCAGCCATCTCTAAAGAGAGCACGTGACCGCCTGGCCGGGATTCAAAGCGGCGCAGCAATGGGCTGTGATTGAAAAGAGCAGCATTTGCATGCATGTGAATGGCTTGGTTTATAGAAAAAAGAAAAAGAAAAAGGAAAGATTATGCATTAGTATGTTTGCTGATGAGATAGAGGGGTTTAGTATGAGGGGCCGTTAGGGACATTGTTCAGAATTACCTCTTACATACACTACTGAAATGCTCTCACATAAACAACTTCTTTATGTGAGAGCATTTTAGTTGTTTATGTGAGAGCATTTTAGTTGTTTATGTGAGAGCATTTCAGTAGTGTATGTAAGAGCATTTCAGTAGTGTGTATAAGAGTGTTTCAGTATTGTGTGTGAGAGAAAAACATTTCAGTTGTTTATGTGAGAGCATTTCAGTCGTGTGTATTAGAGTGTTTCAGTAGTGCGTATAAGAGTGTCTCAGTGGTGTGTGTGAGAGAAAAACATTTCAGTTGTTTATGTGAGAGCATTTCAGTCGTGTGTATTAGAGTGTTTCAGTAGTGCGTATAAGAGTGTCTCAGTGGTGTGTGTGTGAGAGAAAAACATTTCAGTTGTTTATGTGAGAGCATTTCAGTCGTGTGTATTAGAGTGTTTCAGTAGTGCGTATAAGAGTGTCTCAGTGGTGTGTGTGTGAGAGAAAAACATTTCAGTTGTTTATGTGAGAGCATTTCAGTAGTGTATATAAGAGCATTTCGGTAGTGTATGTGAGAGCATTTCAGTAGTGTATGTAAGAGCATTTCAGTAGTGTGTATATAGTGTTTTAGTATTATGTGTGAGAGAATAACATTTCAGTTGTTTATGTGAGAGAATTTCAGTAGTGTGTATTAGAGTGTTTCAGTAGTGTGTATACGAGTGTTTCAGTGGTGTGTATGAGAGAAAAACATTTCAGTTGTTTATGTGAGAGCATTTCAGTAGTGTATGTAAGAGCATTTCAGTAGTGTATGTGAGAGCATTTCAGTAGTGTATGTAAGAGCATTTCAGTAGTGTGTATAAGAGTGTTTCAGTATTGTGTGTGAGAGAAAAACATTTCAGTTGTTTATGTGAGAGCATTTCAGTCGTGTGTATTAGAATGTTTCAGTAGTGTGTATAAGAGTGTTTCAGTGGTGTGTGTGAGAGAAAAACATTTCAGTTGTTTATGTGAGAGCATTTCAGTAGTGTATGTAAGAGCATTTCAGTAGTGTATGTGAGAGCATTTCAGTAGTGTATGTAAGAGCATTTCAGTAGTGTATGTGAGAGCATTTCAGTAGTGTATGTAAGAGCATTTCAGTAGTGTGTATAAGAGTGTTTCAGTATTGTGTGTGAGAGAAAAACATTTCAGTTGTTTATGTGAGAGCATTTCAGTCGTGTGTATTATAATGTTTCAGTAGTGTGTATAAGAGTGTTTCAGTGGTGTGTGTGAGAGAAAAACATTTCAGTTGTTTATGTGAGAGCATTTCAGTAGTGTATGTAAGAGCATTTCAGTAGTGTATGTGAGAGCATTTCAGTAGTGTATGTAAGAGCATTTCAGTAGTGTGTATATAGCGTTTTAGTATTGTGTGTGAGAGAAAAACATTTCAGTTGTTTATGTGAGACCATTTCAGTAGTGTGTATTAGAGTGTTTCAGTAGTGTGTTTCAGTATTGTGTGTGAGAGAAAAACATTTCAGTTGTTTATGTGAGAGCATTTCAGTCGTGTGTATTAGAATGTTTCAGTAGTGTGTATAAGAGTGTTTCAGTGGTGTGTGTGAGAGAAAAACATTTCAGTTGTTTATGTGAGAGCATTTCAGTAGTGTATGTGAGAGCATTTCAGTAGTGTATGTAAGAGCATTTCAGTAGTGTGTATATAGCGTTTTAGTATTGTGTGTGAGAGAAAAACATTTCAGTTGTTTATGTGAGACCATTTCAGTAGTGTGTATTAGAGTGTTTCAGTAGTGTGTTTCAGTATTGTGTGTGAGAGAAAAACATTTCAGTTGTTTATGTGAGAGCATTTCAGTAGTATATGTAAGAGTTAATTCTGAATAATGTCCCTAACATAGTTTAGGATCCCTTCATCCTAGTTTGAATCACAAATCCTTACTAGGGGGGGTGAAAGGCCACGGACAGAGGGGATCAGGAGGCTTTTTGATAAACGTGTGTGTGTGTGTGTGTGTGTGTGTGTGTGTGTGCGTGAATGTGTGTGAACAGATGTCCCAAATTAGCAGAGAAAAGAAAACCAGAGAGCATCCCAGCCTAAACCTGCAAAGAAGCACTAAAACCGGACTAACAGCCAGGCTGCCACTCAAACTTTTTTTTTATTATTCGGCCTATTTTGTAGGGGCCTTTGGGGCGTGTTACCTCCATGGCCCGCCGGCTTCGGGGACTCGCCTCCACTCCTTTTACAGTCGTCTTGAAATGATGACGAGTGACAAGGAACAATAGCAACTTATCGCCTCGCTGCTATATAATTAAATAGGACGACTTGAGATGTCGCTTTTGTCTGCATCCTAAAGAGAAAGAAAAACGCAGTCAGACCGATTGGTATCGCCTGGAACTACCTGTATATTGGAAATAAATGGCCTGCCAAGCCTTTGATGGGTTTCCAGAAATCCCAAATGCTTACCCTGCCTTGGCTGCTTCCAAGTAATCATCCCCATGGTAACACCTGACACCAGCTATTCATCATGCAGCCCATATAAACTCCGGCATATTCACAACAACAAGTCACACACTCAACCTTTAGGCCTGCCGCTGACAAATACACAACATGCATCCAAAGTGTTCTTGTATTTCTACCCTTCTTGAGACATCAACAAGGAAAAGTACCTTCTGTCAGGTTTTCCCCTGACAGTTTGTCTATGTTTTAGATTTTTTCCTCTGCATTTGTCTCTTTCCTCTGTGATTAGTATCTCCTGTCTTTAGTTCCTGTCTAGTGCTCTTATTTTGTCAGCTTCCTGTCTTGTTCCCTGAGTGCTGCGTTCCTCCTCAGCTGCGGCTGATTGGCGCCTGGCCACACCTGTTGCTAATCAGCCCGCTCCTATTCGTACCTGCTTTGTCTTGTGTCAGTTGCTGGATCATTGTATTGTGGCGCTATAGCTCGGTTGGTAGAGTGGCTGTGCCAGCAACTTGAGGGTTGCAGGTTCGATTCCCGCTTCCGCCATCCTAGTCACTGCCGTTGTGTCCTTGAGCAAGACACTTTACCCACCTGCTCCCAGTGCCACCCACACTGGTTTAAATGTAACTTAGATATTGGGTTTCACTATGTAAAGCGCTTTGAGTCACTAGAGAAAAGCGCTATATAAATATAATTCACTTCATTTCATTCGGACTTGTCATTGCCATAGGTTGCTGTTGTCGTGTCTGTGATTCTTTTCAGCTATTACCTGCCGTGCTACATTTTGTCCTGGTCGTCGTAGCGGTAAGCTGTTCTTGTTAGCCATTAGTTAGTTCCAGTTTTTCTGTTTGCTATCCTCTAGCTTCCATCCTTTTTGTCTTCTAGCTTCCAGTGCTAGCTCCCTTATTTTGTCAGCTTGCTGTCTTGTTCCCTGAGTGCTGCGTTCCTCCTCAGCTGCGGCTGATTGGCGCCTGGCCACACTTGTTGCCAATCAGCCCGCTTCTATTTGTACCTGCTTTGTCTTGTGTCAGTTGCTGGATCATTGTATTGTGGCGCTATAGCTCGGTTGGTAGAGTGGCTGTGCCAGCAACTTGAGGGTTGCAGGTTCGATTCCCGCTTCCGCCATCCTAGTCACTGCCGTTGTGTCCTTGAGCAAGACACTTTACCCACCTGCTCCCAGTGCCACCCACGCTGGTTTAAATGTAACTTAGATATTGGGTTTCACTATGTAAAGCGCTTTGAGTCACTAGAGAAAAGCGCTATATAAACATAATTCACTTCACTTCACTTCATTCGGACTTGTCGTTGCCATATGTTGCTCTTGCCGTGTCTGTGATTCTTTTCGGCTATTACCTGTCATGCTACATTTTGTCCTGGTCGTCGTAGCGGTAAGCTGTTCTTGTTAGCCATTAGTTAGTTCCAGTTTTTCTGTTTGCTATCCTCTAACTTCCATCCTTTTTGTTTTCTAGCTTCCAGTGCTATCTCCCTTATTTTGTCAGCTTGCTGTCTTGTTCCCTGAGTGCTGCGTTCCTCCTCAGCTGCGGCTGATTGGCGACTGGCCACACCTGTTGCCAATCAGCCCGCTTCTATTTGTACCTGCTTTGTCTTGTGTCAGTTGCTGGATCATTGTATTGTGGCGCTATAGCTCGGTTGGTAGAGTGGCTGTGCCAGCGACTTGAGGGTTGCAGGTCCGATTCCCGCTTCCGCCATCCTAGTCACTGCCGTTGTGTCCTTGAGCAAGACACTTTACCCACCTGCTCCCAGTGCCACCCACACTGGTTTAAATGTAACTTAGATATTGGGTTTCACTATGTAAAGCGCTTTGAGTCACTAGAGAAAAGCGCTATATAAGTATAATTCACTTCACTTCACTTCATTCGGACTTGTCGTTGCCATATGTTGCTCTTGTCGTGTCTGTGATTCTTTTCAGCTATTACCTGTCGTGCTACATTTTGTCCTGGTCGTCGAAGCGGTAAGCTGTTCTTGTTAGCCATTAGTTAGTTCCAGTTTTTCTGTTTGTTATCCTCTAGCTTCCATCCTTTTTGTTTTCTAGCTTCCAGTGCTAGCTCCCTTAGTTTGTTATTCTGCCCACGTGTGTGCTTTTTGTTTGTTCTTGTTCTATTATTTATATTAAATAATGTCTTCATCTCCAATGCCTGCCTCCATCTCTGCATATTGGGGTTCGACAACAACAAATACTGCTAACACCTTCCTTATGAGGACCGAAATCATGGTCCCAATACGGAAAACCATTAAATCTAATAGAGAGCCACATACGTGAACATTGCTCCAAAGTTAGTATTTAAATTTTTTATTTAATATACATACAAAAATAACATTGACAGGTGCTAAGGCAGCAAAATATGATAAAACAAGACGGCAGCTAAAGGAGGACTTTCATATTCATCCCTGAAAAAAACACGCCAGGTGAACAGCTGATTTTTACGACTTCCGGTGCTGACGTAAGACAACCGCCGTCCCAAATGTGACCATAGGATGAACAAATACACTGCCGTACTAGACTATAGTGGCCATTTACAGTTAGCACAGTACAAAAAAATAGAGATCTCATTTGCACTCCTAATGGTGAAATCTATCAAAAATAGGGTGGTCCTAAAAAGGAGGGATTTTTCAAATTGAATGTGTGTCGCTTTTAAAAGTGCTCCCCTTCTGGTCAACATATGAAATAAGAAGTGTGTGTACACATTTGAAGTGCTCCCCTTCTGGTCAACATATGAAATCACAAGTATGTGTAAAAAATTTGAAGTGCTCCCCTTTTGGTCAACATATGAAATAACAAGTGTGTGTAAAAATTTTAAGTGCTCCCCTTCTGGTCAACATATGAAATCACAAGTGCGTGTAAAAAAATTAAAATGCTCCCCTTCTGGTCAACATTTGAAGTAACAAGTGTGTGTAAAACATTTGAAGTCCCCCCCTTTTGGTCAACATATGAAATAAGAAGTGTGTAAAATTATTTAAGTGCTCCCCTTCTGGTCAGCATATGAAATCACAAGTGTGTGTGAAATTGTTTAAGTCATCCTCTTCTGGCAACATATGAAATCACAAGTGTGTGTAAAAAAATTAAAGTGCTCCCCTTCTGGTCAACATTTTAAATAACAAGTGTGTGTAAAACATTTGAAGTCCTCCCCTTTTGGTCAACATATGAAATAAGAAGTGTGTAAAACAATTGAAGTGCTCCCCTTCTGGTCAGCATATGAAATCACAAGTGTGTGTAAACATTTTTAAGTCATCCTCTTCTGGCAACATATGAAATCACAAGTGTGTGTAAACAAATTGAAGTGCTCCACTTCTAGTCAACATTTGAAATAACAAGTGTGTGTAAAACATTTGAAGTCCTCCCCTTTTGGTCAACATAGGACATAAGAAGTGTGTAAAACAATTGAAGTGCTCCCCTTCTGGTCAGCATATGAAATCACAAGTGTGTGTAAAACATTTTAAGTCATCCTCTTCTGGTCAACATATGAAATCACAAGTGTGTGTAAAAAAAATAAAGTGCTCCCCTTCTGGCCAACATTTGAAATAACAAGTGTGTGTAAAACATTTGAAGTCCTCCCCTTTTGGTAAACATATGAAATAAGAAGTGTGTAAAACAATTGAAGTGCTCCCCTTCTGGTCAGCATATGAAATCACAAGTGTGTGTAAAGTTTTTTAAGTCATCCTCTTCTGGCAACATATGAAATCACAAGTGTGTGTAAACAAATTGAAGTGCTCCCCTTCCAGTCAACATTTAAAATAACAAGTGTGTGTAGACAAATTGAAGTGCTCCCATTCTGGTCAACATATGAAATCACATGTCTGTGTAAAAAAATTGAAGTGCTCCCCTTCTGGTCAGCATATGAAATCACAAGTGTGTGTAAAAAATTTAAGTCATCCTCTTCTGGCAACATATGAAATCACAAGTGTGTGTAAACAAATTGAAGTGCTCCCCTTTTAGTCAACATTTAAAATAACAAGTGTGTGTAAACAATTTGAAGTGCTCCCATTCTGGTCAACATATGAAATCACAAGTGTGTGTAAAAAAATTTAAGTGCTCCCCTGCTGGTCAACATATGAAATAAGAGGTGTGTAAAACAATTGAAGTGCTCCCCTTCTGGTCAGCATATGAAATCCGAAGTGTGTGTAATTTTTTTAAGTCATCCTCTTCTGGCAACATATGAAATCACAAGTGTGTGTAAAAAAATTAAAGTGCTCCCCTTCTGGTCAACATTTGAAATAACAAGTGTGTGTAAAACATTTGAAGTCCTCCCCTTTTGGTCAACATATGAAATAAGAAGTGTGTAAAACAATTGAAGTGCTCCCCTTCTGGTCAGCATATGAAATCATAAGTGTGTGTAAAAAAATTGAAGTCATCCCCTTCTGGTCAACATATGAAATCACAAGTGTGTGTAAAAAAATTGAAGTCATCCCCTTCTGGTCAACATATGAAATCACAAGTGTGTGTAAAAAAAATTAAAGTGATCCCCTTCTGGTCAACATTTGAAGTAACAAGTGTGTGTAAAACATTTGAAGTCCTCCCCTTTTGGTCAACATATCAAATAAGAAGTGTGTACAATAATTTAAGTGCTCCCCTTCTGGTCAGCATATGAAATCACAAGTGTCTGTATCAAATTTTAAGTCATCCTCTTCTGTTCAACATATGAAATCACAAGTGTGTGTAAAAAAATTAAAGTGCTCCCCTTCTGGTCAACATTTGAAATAACAAGTGTGTGTAAAACATTTGAAGTCCTCCCCTTTTGGTCAACATATGAAATAAGAAGTGTGTAAAACAATTGAAGTGCTCCCCTTCTGGTCAGCATATGAAATCACAAGTGTGTGTAAAGTTTTTTAAGTCATCCTCTTCTGGCAACATATGAAATCACAAGTGTGTGTAAACAAATTGAAGTGCTCCCCTTCCAGTCAACATTTAAAATAACAAGTGTGTGTAAACAAATTGAAGTGCTCCCATTCTGGTCAACATATGAAATCACAAGTGTGTGTAAAAAAATTGAAGTGCTCCCCTGCTGGTCAACATATGAAATAACAAGTCTGTTTAAAAAAATTTAAGTGATTCCCCTTTGGTCAACATATGAAATTACAAGTGTGTAAAAGAATTGAAGTGCTCCCTTTTTGGTCAGCATATGAAAACACAAGTGTGTGTAAAAAAATTGAAGTGCTCCCCTTTTGGTCAACATATGAAATGAGAACTAAATTGGCCCTAGTGTGTGAATGTGAATGTTGTCTGTCTATCTGTGTTGGCCCTGCGATGAGGTGGCGACTTGTCCAGGGTGTACCCCGCCTTCCGCCCGATTGTAGCTGAGATAGGCGCCAGCGCCCCCCGCGACACCAAAAGGGAATAAGCGGTAGAAAAATGGAAGGATGGAAGTGTGTAAAACAATTCAAGTGCTCCCCTTCTGGTCAACATATGAAATAACAAGTGTGTGTAAACCTTTGAAGTGCTCCCCTTTTGACCAACATATGAAATAAGAAGTGTGTGTAAAAAATTGACTAAAATAAAATAAATAAATATGTATATAGAGACATACTGTAATAACTTGAAGTAAATAATGAAGATTAAAAACCAATTACAAAAAAATTACTAAAAGCTTACCCTTTTTATATTTGCATAGTATGTGTAGATTATTAATGTTGTAAATACAAGTTTTTATATGTCTAAAAAGGGCGGTCCTAAAGAGGTAGGCATTTTTTGGTGGTCTAAAGAAGGTAACAAATACAAGAGTGTGTGTGTGTGTGTGTGTGTGCGTGCGTGTGTGTGTGTTTCTCTCATCATGCAGGATTGTTAGCGTTAATTCCTCTTTCCAAAGTGAATTCCTTAGAAGATGTCATTGGTGCTAACGAGTTCTTCTTCTGCACTCTCCCACTAGATGTGTGGATCTGATTGTTGATTAAGCAGGTCTCGATGCTAATGAGGCCCAAAATAGAGTGCACTTCCTGGGTGTCACCAGCCGGGTGTTGTTGAGTCGGTTGTAATCAGGTTCGAAAACAACAACACCATTTATGGAGAGTTGAACTCCTTTCGGGCAGGGTGTATTGTGCTCAATATAGCAGTTTTGGTATTTGTGTGTTTGCAAACTTATGTGTGAAGTCCCAGTGTCCAAAAAAATTCTGGGTTATTTTGATAACCCAATTTATGAGTTGCGAGTGTTGGGTTAAATTTTGGAGTTAATTTTTAAAAGAGCAATGGTATTATTTTACCTCAATTTCTGGGTTTTCAAAACTATGATCCATTTTTGGTTGTTTTTCAATGATTGAAGCATTTTCTATAAGGGAATTTTGTTACGGATTAATCTCTTCAACATTATTTGCAATAACCCAACATTGAGTATGCATAACTCAACTTTTGGGTTAAATAATTCAACCCAGTTTGGTTGGGAATAACCCAACATTAAGTTATCGTAACTCAACTTTTTGGTTAAATAATTCAAGGCAAAAGTCGGGTTTACAAAATTAACCCAAAATGTTGAGTTAAAATAACTAAAAAAAAAGGGGGTTGTCGTTTTCTGAACCAATATTAAAATGTAGTTATTTTTTTAACCCAACATTTTTAGTGTGTACACCAGGGGTGTCAAACTTGTTTCCATCGAGGGCCACACCGCAGTCATGGCTGGCTTTAGAGGGCCGCTTGTAACAGTAAATAACAAATTAATTTGCCTATGAATTTAAATATTTTAAATTGTTTTAAAATAAAGAGTAAAAAATAAAAAATCTGGATTTTACCACTGTTTTTTTTACAGAAAAAAACTGGCAGCTTAGTTGCCAGTCTTTTACAGTAAAATATATTGTGTTTTTATAAAAAGGATTATTCTTTTTTTACAACATATTACTGTAAAGCTGCCAGTTTTTTTTTTACCATAATAAAATGTGGTGCCATGAAATCAGTAAAACAAATAAAATAAAAATGACAGCTCAGTCAACACAATTTTATTGTAAAAAACAAACATTGGTCGTTTTTTTCCCATCCATCCATCCATCCATCCATTTCCTACCGCTTTTTCTCTTTTGGGCTCACGGGGGGCGCTGGCGCTTATCTCAGCTACAATCGGGCGGAAGGCGGGGCACACCCTGGACAAGTCACCACCTCTTTGCAGGTTTTTTTTTTGTATTTTTTTTTCAACTTACAGTAATATGCTGTAAAAAAAAAACTCCCAAAATTTTACAGTAAAATCTATCGGCCATTTTTATAGTGTACAAGTTAATGGATAACTTGCTTCGAATTAATAAGTTACGCAGATATTTAAGTATTTATTTGGATTTTGACCCAAAAAGGTAGACAATATAATATTTGTTGCAATATTGCACACAAATTTCCCCCTGTCAAACTAGAAAACAAAACCTTAGTACCTTCAGTAAGAAAATAAGAAAATAAAGAAAGACATAATAAGGCATTTTATTGACAAATATTACTTCCAGGCTTTTGCAGGCCATATAAAATGACGTATGATCTTTTTTTTTGGCCTGCTGAAAATCGCCCAAATAGCTTAAAAGGCCGACTGAAATGAGATTTTCTTATCCTCACATTGTTTATAATCATAGCCACCAGCAGCAAGAGCGATTCCGACCGAGAAAGCGACGATTCCCCCATTCATTTGAGCGAGGATGAAAAATTTGTGGATGAGGAAAGTTAGAGTGAAGCACTAGAAAAAGAAAAAAAAGGCAACGTCTATGGGAGCGATTCAGATGTTATTGGACACATTTACTAGGATAATTCTGGAAAATCCCTTATCTACTTATTGTGTTAGTAGTGTTTTAATGAGATTATATAGTCGTACCTGAAAGTCGGACGGGTGTGGGGACCACCAGTGTCTCTGAAGGAAGCCATGGAGGAGCCAAGAAAGTCGCAGCTGCAGGAGGACGCAAGCTCGGCTCATGTCTCCGGTAAGAGCCGACTTATTACCACAATTTTCTCACCGAAACCTGCCGGTCGACATGTGGTAGAGAAACATGTTCGCTTGACCGCTCGGTTCCATATTAAAGCTTCACGACAAACAAAGAAACACCGGCTGTGTTTGGGTTGCTAAAGGCAGCTGCATTCCGCCGCTTTCCACCAACAGCATTCTTCTTTGACGTCTCCATTATTAATTGAACAAATTGCAAAAGATTCAGCAACACAGATGTCCAAAATACTGTGTAATTACGCGATGAAAGCAGACGACTTTTAGCCGTGAGTGGTGCTGGGATAAAATGTCCGCTCCAACCAATAACGTTTTCAACTGGACATTCGCTTGGAAATTTAAAATTGCAATTTAGTAAACTAAAAAGGCCGTATTGGCATTTGTTGCAATGTTAATATTTCATCATTAATATATAAACTATCAGACTTTGTGGTCGGTAGTAAAAGGTTTCAGTAGGCTTTTAATGAAACCATTAAATCTCGGGCTGTACTGCAGTACTCCCGCCACCCTGCAGGGGGCAACAGCGAGGCATATGTGTCACAATTAAGCAGCAGTAAGGTGAGTAGAAAAAGACTACTCACTCAAGCCTGGAAAACAATCCGAATCAATTGCAAACATCGGACTTTTAACAACAACTGGATAACTAGAAAGAGCTGCAGTCATTGTTTCCTGGCGGACCTTTTAAGCGACGGACACTTTGATCCAGACAGGCGGCAACAATCACAGCAAACCCAGCAGGTAAGTTTCATTACAAAAACTTGGTCAAAAATTTGCATATAGATATCGTACATAAATATATTTAGTTTGGTTTTTAATTGAAATTGCTGACTTTGTGATGTCTTTTGTATTTTTGGTCGTGTTGTTTTTGGTCTGAGAGTGACGATCAAAGCTTGTTTAATACGTGTAATACTAAATTTGACCGGTAGAGGGGGATAAGTCACATTCATTGTGTGCAATGATTGAAATGTGAATGTTGGGTCATTTCCATGAGTGTAAACGTTTGTAATTAAAACACAGACAAAAATACTTGTAACTTCCGGTAAGAATGTCGGAGAGACATGAAACAAAAACCTCTATGTAGGTCTCACTTAGACCTACGTTTCGTAGATTGACAACCCCCAACAAAAATCAACAGGAAGTTTGCAATCCCCCTTTCAAAACAAAAGTTTGTAAAAAACGGTCACCTTTCTTCAAACATTGTCTCCTCTAAGTGCGTTTGTCGTTTTGGCTTCAAACTCGCACAGGAGAGGGATTGAACCCTTCTGATTAAAAGTATAGACCAGAGTTTTGATTAGTTCTCAGGTTTTGATTTGACGCGCCTTCAAAGGACCCCTGCACAAAGTCTCCTAAAAAAATTTAATTTTTGCCTCTGAGCTGTTTTTTGACCCCCTTAAAATGCTTCTAAACCCACACATCAGGTCTGGGATAAATTGCGATCTGATGAAAAAACCTAACCTCAAAACTCAAGATTGCGCTCTACTGCCCCCCTAGGAATACAACACAGACAAACTGGTCCAAAGAAGAAAACACAGACAAAACTGCTTGTAACTTCCGGTAGGAATGTCAGAGAGACATGTAACAAAAACCACTATGTAGGTCTCATTTAGACCTACATTTTAATAATTAACATACTTTAGCAAAAATCAACAGGAAGTTTGATATTTTCACTTCAATACAACAACTGCATTACTTTCACAATGCATTAGATTTTCAAAATAGTGGCACCAAGGCGTCTTCTACCGCTTATCCGGCCGTGGGTCTCGGGGGCAGCAGCCAAAGGCGGACCTGACCAACGCTGCTTGCAGCTTTAATTAACACTAAACCTTCTTATTTTGTTTGTGTAAAATATACAACGGGCATTATTTATGTAAAATACACAATTAACTTGTGTTTGCTTTATTTTCAATTTTACCAACTTAAACGAAGGGAGTGTAAAGAAATAGAACTAATTCCAGAAAATAAAAATAATTCAAAATATGGAACGTCAACCATCCACAAAACCTCTGGAGCTTCTGTTACTTCGTGATTTTAACTAGCTGCGCACGCGGGAAAGAATAATTCATTTGTTTACGTTCTTTTCAGACTATAAGGCGGTGTCACGCCAAATTTCTTCCCCCCGGAAGACATTTGGCGTGACAGCCCCTTTAATGCCTGAAGGACCCCAATGAGGGCGTGATAATACCAAGTTATAACTTTTAAGGGTTACAGATACAAAATTAGCGAAGCAAAAAATAGCTTGAAAGGTTAGCATGCTGGAATGCTAATATTTTTTCCTTACTGTTATTTTTCACCGATGACAACCAGCCAATTATAATGCTTTTAAAACAGGCAGCTGTGTGGGCTGCTTTAAGCAAGTTATATGACTCTTAAAGGGTTTAAGCTGCAAAATTGGCGAAGCAAAAAATATCTTGAAAGGTTAGCATGCTGGAATGCTAATATTTTTTCCTTACCGTTATTTTTCACCGATGACAATCAGCCAATTATAATGCTTTTAAAACAGGCAGCTGTGTGGGCTGCTTTAAGCAAGTTATATGACTCTTAAAGGGTTTAAGTTGCAAAATTGGAGAAGCAAAACATAGCTTGAAAGGTTAGCATGCTGGAATGCTAATATTTTTTCCTCACTGTTATTTTTCACCAATGACAATCAGCCAATTATAAGGCTTTTAAAACAGGCAGCTGTGTGGGTTGCTTTAAGCAAGTTATATGACTCTTAAAAGGTTTAAGCAGCAAAATTGGCGAAGCAGAAAATAGCTTGATAGGTTAGCATGCTGGAATGCTAATATTTTTTCCCTACCGTTATTTTTCACCAATGACAATCAGCCAATTATAATGCTTTTAAAACAGGCAGCTGTGTGGGCTGCTTTAAGCAAGTTATATGACTCTTAAAAGGTTTAAGCTGCAAAATTGGCGAAGCAGAAAATAGCTTGATAGGTTAGCATGCTGGAATGCTAATATTTTTTCCCTACCGTTATTTTTCACCAATGACAATCAGCCAATTATAATGCTTTTAAAACAGGCAGCTGTGTGGGTTGCTTTAAGCAAGTTATATGACTCTTAAAGGGTTTAAGCTGCAAAATTGGCGAAGCAAAAATAGCTTGAAAGGTTAGCATGCTGGAATGCTAATATTTTTTTCCTTACCGTTATTTTTCACCAATGACAATCAGCCAATTATAATGCTTTTAAAACAGGCAGCTGTGTGGGTTGCTTTAAGGAAGTTATATGACTCTTAAAGGGTTTAAGCTGCAAAATTGGCGAAGCAAAAATAGCTTGAAAGGTCAGCATGCTAGAATGCTAATATTTTTTTCCTTACCGTTATTTTTCACCGATGAAAATCAGCCAATTATAATGCTTTTAAAACAGGAAGCTGTGTGGGCTGCTTTAAGCAAGTTATATGACTCTTAAAGGGTTTAAGCTGCAAAAATAGCTTGAAAGGTTAGCATGCTGGAATGCTAATATTTTTTCCTTACCGTTATTTTTCACCGATGACAATCAGCCAATTATAATGCTTTTAAAACAGGCAGCTGTGTGGGTTGCTTTAAGCAAGTTATATGACTCTTATAGGGTTTAAGCTGCAAAATTGGAGAAGCAAAACATAGCTTGAAAGGTTAGCATGCTGGAATGCTAATATTTTTTCCTCACCGTTATTTTTCACCAATGACAATCAGCCAATTATAATTATTTTAAAACAGGCAGCTGTGTGGGTTGCTTTAAGCAAGTTATATGACTCTTAAAGGGTTACAGCTGCAAAATTAGCGAAGCAAAAATAGCTTGAAAGGTTAGCATGCTGGAATGCTAATATTTTTTCCTCACTGTTATTTTTCACCAATGACAATGAGCCAATTATAATGCTTTTAAAACAGGCAGCTGTGGGGGCTGCTTTAAGCAAGTTATATGACTCTTAAAGGGTTTAAGCTGCAAAATTGGCAAAGCAAAAAATAGCTTGAATGGTTAGCATGCTGGAATGCTAATATTTTTTCCTTACCGTTATTTTTCACCGATGACAATAAGCCAATTATAAGGCTTTTAAAACAGGCAGCTGTGTGGGCTGCTTTAAGCAAGTTATATGACTCTTAAAGGGTTTAAGCTGCAAAATTGGAGAAGCAAAACATAGCTTGAAAGGTTAGCATGCTGGAATGCTAATATTTTTTCCTCACCGTTATTTTTCACCAATGACAATCAGCCAATTATAATGCTTTTAAAACAGGCAGCTGTGTGGGTTGCTTTAAGCAAGTTATATGACTTTTAAGGGTTACAGCTGCAAAATTAGCGAAGCAAAAATAGCTTGAAAGGTTAGCATGCTGGAATGCTAATATTTTTTTCCTCACCTTTATTTTTCACCGATGACAATCAGCCAATTATAATGCTTTTAAAACAGGCAGCTGTGTGGGTTGCTTTAAGGAAGTTATATGACTCTTAAAGGGTTTAACCTGCAAAATTGGCAAAGCAAAAAATAGTTTGAAAGGTTAGCATGCTGGAATGCTAATATTTTTTCCTTACCGTTATTTTTCACCGATGACAATCAGCCAATTATAATGCTTTTAAAACAGGCAGCTGTGTGGGCTGCTTTAAGGTCCTTCCACCCTCATTGGGGTCCTTCAGGCATTAGAGGGTCTGTCACACCAAATATCTTCCGGGGTCCTTTCATTTTCTCAAAAATCGACTGTGCGCCTGATGTACGGAGTGATTCTGGTTGTGCCTACCAACCTCGAAGCAATTTTATTATGGTGCATGGTGTAACGATAAGTTTGACCAGTAGATGGCAGTCAAACATAAGAGAGACGTGTAGACTGCAATATAACACCAGTAAACAACACCAACACTTTAAATGTTCCATTGAAAATAAAGGACATTACACATGGCACTAAAAAAATCCGTCAAAATGTTTTAAGTTACGTTAAAGTACCAATGGTTGTAACATACACCAACTACGTGTGTTGAAATGTGTCCTCTGCATTCGATCCATCCCCTTGTTCACCCCCTGGGAGATGAGGGGAGCAGCAGCGGTGGCTGCTCACTGCTCATTTTTGGTGATTTAACCCCCAATTCCAACCCTTAATGCTGAGTGCCAAGCAGGGAGGTAATGGGTCCTGTTTTTATAGTTTTTGGTATGACTCGGCCGGTTTGAACTCACAACCTAACGATCTCAGGGCGGACACTATAACCAGTAGGCCACTGAGTAAGGTTTAGTAGGACTTTGAAACCGCACGACTTGATGGATTGTCGGCCCATTACGGCTACCATAGTCAGAGAGATAAGTGTTACTATGGTGTGTTTAAAAGGACCGCAAAAAGACGGCCATTACAGTGGTTCACCCAGAAAATTTGTTAGTCAAGGTGTTGACTCTCCAGGGGGTGTTGGGTGTATTGATCGGTGGAACTCAGCCTGTCGCCATCACGTCTCCACCTCGTCGCTGCCACCACAGCCTGGGGGGACAATAGACTGCAGACTGTGGTGAACTAGGCCGGCTTCGTCGCGTGTAGAAACCTACAACTTTTGCTTGTGTTTTCCTCTCCATTTGCTGAATGGCGAAATACGATGTACATCTCGATATTTTTTCCGTAAGGTAAAAAAAAACAACAGTCCTAGTTAACTAAAATAATGACTTACAAAGTCAAATTAATGACTTACTCTAAGTACGTGTTTGCAATAAGCGTTTGAAAAAAAAGAGCTAAAAGTGGGGCCACATGCTGACATACGTTCAACTCATCATGAGACGCTGCCATTCAAAACTAGGCTGCTACATTACTCGGGATTAATGTAACTAGCTGAAAAAAATAGTACAATAGCAGTAGGAGAGACTATTCATCCCTGAACACCATGGAGTTCATGTAGGATTTATGAAGCACTTACATTATTATATCAACACGTCTGCTACTGTAGTCCGTGTCGATAAGCTTCTTCTGTTTCAACGTCTTCTTGTCATGGGACATTCACCCTCTGTTTTTGTAATTTCTGATATAAAGTAGTGTAAAGTTCTCACTTATATCTCGCTATGGAAGCGCTAAAAACTACATAATTTACAAAATTCAACCACAGGACCTTTGTTGTCCGGCCCTTGAGCCCTTAGGCTCTTGAAACTGCGGTAGTTGAAACTGATGTAGTTGAATAGCCCTGAGTTATTCTGATGTTACTCAGCGGACAGCATCAAGAAATTATCTTAGATTGTGCTACGGACATGACACTACTACCAAGAATGCCTTGTAGTTGCTGGATTGGAGGACGCTGGTCCGAAGCAAAGACTGGTAGGAGAGTTTTTTTGAAGGAATTTTTGGACGAAGAATGTAAAGAAAACTTTGGAATGTCTCCAAGTTTATTGAAAAAGCTCTTTGGGTTTATAAGGAGTTTTTAAAGGCCTACTGAAAGCCACTACTAGCGACCACGCAGTCTGATAGTTTATATATCAGTGATGAAATATTAACATTGCAACACATGACAATACGGCCGGTTTAGTTTAGAAAATTACAATTTTAAATTTCCCGCGAAGTATCCTGTTGATGACGCGTGCGTTTGACGCCACCGGTTGTAGCGGACATTATTTTCCAGCCCGATCCAAGCTATAAGTAGTCTTCTTTAACAGCGTAATTACACAGTATTCTGGACATCTGTGTTGCTGAATCTTTTGCAATTTGGTCAATTAATAATGGAGAAGTCAAAGTAGAAAGACGGAGGTGGGAAGCTTTTAGCCTTTAGCCCACTAAAACACAGCCGGTGTTTCCTTGTTTAAAATCCCCGAAGGTGAAGCTTTACTATGGATCAGAGCGGTCAAGCAAGCGGATTTTCTATTGTGTTGCTAGTGTTTTAGTGGGTTTAATGGTACCTGATAGTCGGAAGGGTGTCTCCACGGGTGTCTTGACGCGCAGTGTCTCAGGGGAGTCGACGGCAGCTATGGACGACACAAGCTCAGCTTTTCTCCGGCTAAGAAGCGACTTTTTCCCACAATTTTCTCACCGAAACCTGCTGGTTGACATTCCGTCTTGACTCATGTCTGCTTGACCGCGCTCTGATCCATAGGAAAGTTTCACCTCCAGGAATTTTAAACAAGGAATCCCCGTGTGTTTGTGTGGCTAAAGGCTAAAGCTTCCCAACTCCATCTTTCTACTGTGACTTCTCCAATATTAATTGGACAAATTGCAAAAGATTCAGCAACACAGATGTCCAAAATACTGTGTAATTATGCTGTTAAAGCGGACGACTTTTAGCTGTGTGTGTGTGCAGGGCTCATACTTCCTAAAAACCTGTGACGTCTTGCGTACACGTCATCATTCTGTTTCAACGTCTTCTTGTCATGGGACATTCACCCTCTGTTTTTGTAATTTCTGATATAAAGTAGTGTAAAGTTTTCACTTATATCTCGCTATGGAAGCGCTAAAAACTACAAAATTCAACCACAGGACTTTTGTTGTCCGGCCCTTGAGCCCTTGGGCTCTTCAAACTGCGGTGGAGTTGGGAAGCTTTTAGCCTTTAGCCACACAAACACAGCCGGTGTTTCCTTGTTTAAAATCCCCGAAGGTGAAGCTTTACTATGGATCAGAGCGGTCCAGCAAGCGGATTTTCTATTGTGTTGCTAGTGTTTTAGTGGGTTTAATAGTACCTGATAGTCGGAAGGGTGTGTCCACGGGTGTCGTGACGCGCAGTGTCTCAGGGGAGTCGACGGCAGCTATGGACGACACAAGCTCAGCTTTTCTCCGTCTAAGAAGCGACTTTTTACCACAATTTTCTCACCGAAACCTGCTGGTTGACATTCCGTCTTGACTCATGTCTGCTTGACCGCGCTCTGATCCATAGGAAAGTTTCACCTCCAGGAATTTTAAACAAAGAATCCCCTTGTGTTTGTGTGGCTAAAGGCTAAAGCTGCCCAACTCCATCTTTCTACTGTGACTTCTCCATTATTAATTGAACAAATTGCAAAAGATTCAGCAACACCGATGTCCAAAATACTGTGTAATTATGCCGTTAAAGCAGACGACTTTTAGCTGTGTGTGTGTGCAGCGCTCAAATTCATAACACGACGTTTTCAAGAAAAAAGTCCCGGGAAATTTAAAATTGTAATTTAGTAAACTAAAAAGGCCGTATTGGCATGTGTTGCAATTTTAATATATCATCATTGATATATAAACTATCAGACTGCGTGCTCGTTAGAGGTAGATTTCAGTAGGTCTTTCTCTCTCCATTGAACCCCCTTAATATTTTTAAACAAACTACGGTTTTATCTTCGACCCTCACATTTTCTTCCTGACTGCGTTTGCAACCTTTTGTAGATTTAGTGTGCGTGCATGTGCCTGAGGCCCCGAGATCAGCAGCCATGAGGGATGAGGGATGTCTGCTCGTCTGACGCACATTGCCCTTCAAACCCAAAAGGCTAGCGACACCCCAACTCAACGGCCATGGCCTCCGTGACCTCAGAATGCATGAAACACGGCAGACGGCGAAGCCAGCGAGCAACAAAGCGCGCTGTCATGCTAATCAGCAGCTGCTGCTACGCTTAAAGCTCTCATGGGGAAGGACCAGACGTTAACTTATACGAGTGAGACGCTCGTAAAAACTGAAGAAAAAAAAAATAATCTAAATGTAACACTTGAATACCGGTTGCAGTGTAACGGATTATCTTCAACAAGATTATCATAAGCTGGTTACGAGAAACGGCAAATGTAATCCATCATTGCGGGTGAAAAAGGCTAAATGTTTCATCACATTTGCTTTTAGGAGGGATCTGAGCAGATTTTCCGTAATGTGTAATTCGTGTATCTCATAGTAAAAGATGACCGTGGTGCTATTGGGAAAGGGCTTAAAGGGGAACATTATCACAATTTCAAAAGGGTTAAAAACAATAAAAATCAGTTCCCAGTGGCTTGTTGTATTTTTTGAAGTTTTTTTCAAAATTTTACCGGTCTCTGAATATCCCTAAATAAAGCTGTAAAGTGCTTGATTTTCGCTATTTGCGATGCGACTATCCATTTCCCTGTGACGTCATACAGTGCTGCCAATGTAAACAAACAATGGGAATACCACAGCAAGATATAGCGACATTAGCTCGGATTCAAACTCGGATTTCAGCGACTTAAGCGATTCAACTTATTACGCATGTATTGAAACGGATGGTTGGAGTATGAAAGTATTGAAGAAGAAACTGAAGCTATTGAGCGAATAGCTATTGACGCTATTCATAGCTGAATAGCTGCGTTAGCATCGCCGGTAAAATCCATCCATCCATCCATTTTCTACCGCTTATTCCCTTTTGGGGTTGCGGGGGAGCGCTGGCGCCTATCTGAGCTACAATCGGGCGGAAGGCAGGGAACACCCTGGACAAGTCGCCACCTAATCGCAGCGCCGGTAAAATGTGCGGACCAAACGATCAGGACTTTCGCATCTCTTGACACTGGAGCAACTTAAATCCGTCGATTGGTAAGTGTTTTTTTCGCATTAAATGTGGGTGGAAGGAAACGTAATATAGTTGCAAATGCATCTGCAGGTTATCCATACATCTCTGTGCCATGTCTGCTTTAGCACCGCCGGTAAATAGCATGTTAGCATCGATTAGCGTAGCATGTTAGCATCGATTAGCTGGCAGTCAACATCAACAAAACTCACCTTTGTGATTTCGTTGACTATCGTTGCAAATGCATCTGCTGGTTATCCATACATCTCTGTGCCATGTCTGCCTTAGAATCGCCGGTAAAATGTGGAGACACTCCAGCACATTAAATGGGGGTCTGGCGGCAGACACTTTCGCATCTTCGGGCCAGTGGTGCAACTTGAATCCCTCCCTGTTAGTGTTGTTACACCCTCCGACAACACACCGACGAGGCATGATGTCTCCAAGGTTGCAAAAAATAGTAAAAAAAACGGAAAATAACAGAGCTGAGACCCGGTGTTTGTAATGTGTTGAAAATGAAAATGGCGGGTGTGTTACCTCGGCGACGTCACATTCTGACGTCATCGCCTCCAGCGCGATAAACAGAAAGGCGTTTAATTCGCCAAAATTCACCCATTTAGAGTTCGGAAATCGGTTAAAAAAATAGATGGTCTTTTTTCTGCACCATCAAGGTATATATTGACGCTTACATAGGTCTGGTGATAATGTTCCCCTTTAAAGGCCTACTGAAATGAGATGTTCTTATTTAAACGGGGATAGCAGGTCCATTCTACGTGTCATACATGATCATTTCGCGATATTGCCATATTTTTGCTGAAAGGATTTAGTAGAGAACATCGACGATAAATTCGCTAATAAAAAAGCCTTGCCTGTACCGGAAGTAGCAGACGATGTGCGCATGACGTCACGGGTTGCAGGGCTCCTCACATCCTCACATTGTTTATAATCATAGCCACAAGCAGCAAGAGCGTTTTGGACCGAAAAGCGACGATTTTCCCTTTTAATTTGAGCTAGGATGAACGATTTGTGGATGAGGAAAGTTAGAGTGAAGCACTAGAAAAGTAAAAGGTGAGGGCAGTGGGAGCGATTCAGATATTATTAGACACATTTACTAGGACATATCTGGAAGATCCCTTATCTGCTTATCAATCAATCAATCAATGTTTAATTATATGTCTGCCTTAGAATCGCCGGTAAAATGTGGAGACACTCCAGCACATTAAATGGGGGTCTGGCGGCAGACACTTTCGCATCTTCGGGCCAGTGGTGCAACTTGAATCCCTCCCTGTTAGTGTTGTTACACCCTCCGACAACACACCGACGAGGCATGATGTCTCCAAGGTTGCAAAAAATAGTAAAAAAAACGGAAAATAACAGAGCTGAGACCCGGTGTTTGTAATGTGTTGAAAATGAAAATGGCGGGTGTGTTACCTCGGCGACGTCACATTCTGACGTCATCGCCTCCAGCGCGATAAACAGAAAGGCGTTTAATTCGCCAAAATTCACCCATTTAGAGTTCGGAAATCGGTTAAAAAAATAGATGGTCTTTTTTCTGCACCATCAAGGTATATATTGACGCTTACATAGGTCTGGTGATAATGTTCCCCTTTAAAGGCCTACTGAAATGAGATGTTCTTATTTAAACGGGGATAGCAGGTCCATTCTACGTGTCATACATGATCATTTCGCGATATTGCCATATTTTTGCTGAAAGGATTTAGTAGAGAACATCGACGATAAATTCGCTAATAAAAAAGCCTTGCCTGTACCGGAAGTAGCAGACGATGTGCGCATGACGTCACGGGTTGCAGGGCTCCTCACATCCTCACATTGTTTATAATCATAGCCACAAGCAGCAAGAGCGTTTTGGACCGAAAAGCGACGATTTTCCCTTTTAATTTGAGCTAGGATGAACGATTTGTGGATGAGGAAAGTTAGAGTGAAGCACTAGAAAAGTAAAAGGTGAGGGCAGTGGGAGCGATTCAGATATTATTAGACACATTTACTAGGACATATCTGGAAGATCCCTTATCTGCTTATCAATCAATCAATCAATGTTTAATTATATAGCCCTAAAACACTAGTGTCTCAAAGGACTGCACAAACCACAACACAAACCACTACGACATCCTCGGTAGGCCCACATAAGAGCAAGGAAAACTCACACCCAGTGGGACGCCAGTGACAATGATGACTATGAGAACCTTGGTGAGGACGAAAACAATGGATGTCGAGCGGGTCTAACATGATACTGTGAAAGTTCAATCCATAATGGATCCAACACAGCCGCGAGAGTCCAGTCCAAAGCGGATCCAACACAGCAGCGAGAGTCCCGTTCACAGCGGAGCTAGCAGGAAACCATTCCAAGCTGATGCGGATCAGCAGCGCAGGGATGTCCCCAAGCCGATACACAGGCAAGCGATCCATCCTGGGTCCCGAATCTGGACGAGCGGTCCATCCTGGGTCCCGACTCTGGACAGCCAGTACGTCATCCATGGCCACCGGATCGGACCGGACCCCCTCCACAAGGGAGAGTGAGACATAGGAGAAAAGGAAAAGAAACGGCAGATCAACTGGTCTAAAAGGGAGTCGGATCAACTGGTCTAAAAAGGGGGTTTATTTATAGGCTAGAGTATACAAATGAGTTTTAAGGTGAGACTTAAATGCTTTGTGTTACTAGTGTTTTAGTGAGATTATAAAGTCATTCTTGAAAGTCGGAGAGGTGTGGTGACCGCCAGTGTCTCTGATGGAAGCCATGGAGGAGCCAATAAAGTCACAGCTGCAGGAGGACGCAAGCTCAACTCATGTCTCCGGTATGAGCCGACTTATTACCACAATTTTCTCACCGAAACCTGCCGGTTGACATATGGTCGGGAAACATGTTCGCTTGACCGCTCTGTTCCATATTAAAGCTTCACAACAAACAAAGAAACACCGGCTGTGTTTTTGTTGCTGAAGGCAGCTGAAATCCACCGCTTTCCACCAACAGCATTCTTCTTTGACGTCTCCATTATTAATTGATCAAATTGCAAAAGATTAAGCAACACAGATGTCCAAAATACTGTGTAATTATGTGATTAAAGCAGAGGACTTTTAGCCGTGAGTGGTGCTGGGATAAAATGTCCGCTCCAACCAATAACGTCACAAGCACCCGTCAACATCGTTTTCAACAGGATACTTCGCGGGAAATTTAAAATTGCAATTTAGTAAACTAAAAAGGCCGTATTGTCATGTGTTGCAATGTTAATATTTCATCATTGATGTATAAACTATCAGACTGCGTGGTCGGTAGTAGTGGCTTTCAGTAGGCCTTTAGTAACAAATTCTGGGACCCATACACAGGACTCCTAAAATGACCCGAAACCCAACGTTCAGCAAATACACTGAAAAGAAGTGCCAATCTGTCATCAATCAATCAATCAATCAATCAATCAATGTTTATTTATATAGACCTAAATCACAAATGTCTCAAAGGACTGTACAAACCACTATGACTACAACATCCTCGGAAGAACCCACAAAATGGCAAGGAAAACTCACACCCAATGGGACGCCAGTGACAATGCTGACTATGAGAAACCTTGGAGAGGACCTCAAATGTGGGCAAACAAGCAATCAATGTTGAGCGGGTCTAACATGATACTGTGAAAGTTCAATCCATAGTGGATCCAACACAGCCACGAGAGTTCAGTTCAAAGCGGATCCAAGACAGCAGCGAGTGTCCCGTCCACAGGAAACCATCCCAAGCGGAGGCGGATCAGCAGCGTAGAGATGTCCCCAACCGATACACAGGCGAGCGGTCAATCCTGGGTCTTGACTCTGGACAGCCATTACTTCATCCATGGTCATTGGACCGAACCCCCTCCACAAGGGACGGGGGGGACAGAGGAGAAAAAGAAAAGAAGCGGCAGATCAACTGGTCTAAAAAGGAGGTCTATTTAAAGGCTAGAGTATACAAATGAGTTTTACGGTGAGACTTAAATGCTTCTACTGAGGTAGCATCTCAAATTGTTACCGGGAGGGCATTCCAGAGTACTGGAAAACGCTCTATAGCCCGCAGACTTTTTTGGGGCTTTAGGAATCACTAATAAGCCGGAGTCCTTTGAACGCAGATTTCTTGCCGGGACATATGGTACAATACAATCGGCAAGATAAGCTGGAACTAGACCGTGTAGTATTTTATATGTAAGTAGTAAAACCTTAAAGTCATATCTTAAGTGCACAGGAAGCCAGTGCAGGTGAGCCAGTACAGGCGTAATATGATCAAACTTTCTTGTTCTTGTCAAAAGTCTAGCAGCCGCATTTTGTACCAACTGTAATCTTTTAATGCTGGACATGGGGAGACCCGAAAATAATAGGTTACAGTAATCGAGACGAGGCGTAACAAACGCATGGATAATGATCTCAGCGTCTTTAGTGGACAGAATGGAGCGAATTTTAGCGATATTACGGAGATGAAAGAAGGCCGTTTTAGTAACGCTTTTAATGTGTGACTCAAAGGAAAGAGTTGGGTCGAAGATAATACCCATCTAACCATCCACAGCGGAACTACATATATGGCTACTTGAGTTTGGGTTTATTTTGAACGTGCATGCATACTACATGATGCATCACAATGTCCATTTTCTCTATTCAACATGTTTGAAAAGGAATAGGAAGAAGCAGGGCTTATTTATACCCACCCCTTTTCCTTAACATAGCAGTTGCTAACACTTTTGTTCATTTCCTGTTCTCAATTTATTCACAATATAATCCATAACAAATATCATAAAGAATAATAATAAATAAATAATAATTAGTGAAGTAAGTTATATTTCATAAAGTGAGATAAATATGATTTTTTAGAAAATGAATGGATGGATGATATAAATTTAGAATCTTTGTACCTGTAAACACTTAAAGTTTGAAGAGTTTCTTGAAGTGGATCATATTAGTACATTGTTTAATTTCTTTGCTTAATCCATTCCTTAATTTAATTCCACATACTGCATACTTGCCAACCTTCCCGGATTTTCCGGGATACTCCCGAAATTCAGCGCCTCTCCCGGAAGAAATTTTCTCCCGAAATTCAGCCGGAGCTGGAGGCCACACCCCCTCCAGCTCCATGCGGACATGAGTGGGCACAACCTGTTTTCACGTCCGCTTTCCTGTTATATAAACAGCTTGCCTGCCCAATCACGTTACAACATCTACGGATTTTAATAAAAAACTGCACACACGAGACGAAGCAGAAGAACGAGGAAGTTACAGCCATGGCAACACCGTCTGTAATAGAGGGATTCTGTGTTGTCTGTTGCCATCTCCTGGTGAATGTTGGCTATAGCGTTATGGGGCTGCTTTTTGATTGGCCAACAATTTACGTGGTGTTGTGCACCTGATGGCAAGTGACTCTCGCCAGTACGCAAATGGCAGAACAAAGGTTACTCGACTTTAGGGATGCAGTTGCGGATGATATAATTGCCTATCCGCGCATCTCTACTAGCAACACAATAGAAAGATAAGGAATTTCCCAGAATTATCCTAGTAAATGTGTCTAAAAACATCTGAATCCGTCCCAATGCAATCACGTTTTTTTTTTTTTCTAGTCCGTCGTTATCAATATCCTCAAACACGAGTATTTCATCCTCGCTCAAATTAATGGGGAAATTGTCGTTTCCTCGGTCCGAATAGCTCTTTTTGTTGGAGGCTCCCATTGAAAACAATGTGAATATGTGAGGAGCCATCAAACATGTGACGTCATCGTCTGCGACTTCCGGTAGAGGCAGGGCTTTTCTCCAGTTGCGAACTTTATCGTGGATGTTCTCTACGAAATCATTTCAGCAAAAATATGGCAATATCGGGAAATGATCAAGTATGACACATAGAATGGACCTGCTAACCCCTTTTAAATAAGAAAATCTCATTTCAATAGGCTTTTAAGGCAGTGTGAAAGAGGCAAATAATTAAAAAAAACATTTCAAGTAACATTGTTTCTGGGCACCATGGCCAAGTATCATTATCATATCAAGAGACACCGTCATGTAAACACGAGGGTTTCAAAGGTTGTCAATGCCTCAAAGGTCATCCATGCAAAGGAAAGATAAATTCTACTTGACATACAAAATGTATTCCATGTAGTGAAAGGCTAAGTGTTGTTGTTGTTTTTTTTAAGTAACCAGCGAGCACAGTACAGTTAGTAGAACTGTGTTTTTATTACTGTGTATTTGATAGGTGGCGTCTGAAATTCAACAAATTATTTTATTTATATATATAATGAAATAAATACATATAGCTAGAATTTACTGAAAGTCAAGTATTTCATACATATATATATATATATATGAAATACTCGA